>NC_134483.1:533337806-533391209 GCF_040206685.1 Ascaphus truei
CACTGTAAACCTTTACTTACCTTGGCTCGACACGCGTTGCCATGGCAACGCAGCGTCAAATGACGCTGAGGTAAGTGGGGGTGAGGAGGGGCACGGGGGTGAGGTGACCGCCGGCAGGGGGGCACAGGGGAAAAAGTTTGCGCTCCTCTGCTTTAGGGGCACAACTCTCTCTCTCTTGTTAGCATCATTTAACAAAATGTAATTACTTGCGAATTGTAGCGGAGCATTTTAAACAGTACAGGAGGATGTCATCAATGTAGCAAAGGTATATAAGGGGTTTCATGTGACAGGTGGAAAGAAAGTCACTTTCGAGTTTTGCGCAGAACAGATTGGCATACTGTGGCGCCATTTGAGTGCCCATAGTGGTCCCGGTTGTCTGG
Source organism: Ascaphus truei (assembly GCF_040206685.1). Classification (NCBI taxonomy): domain Eukaryota; kingdom Metazoa; phylum Chordata; class Amphibia; order Anura; family Ascaphidae; genus Ascaphus; species Ascaphus truei. The sequence continues at coordinate 533,338,187 of NC_134483.1, forward strand.
AGGTATGTTTCATTTCCAAATGTGAAGTAGTTATGAGTCAGAATAAATTTGATGCATTTAGTCACTGTCTCTGTGAACGGCTCCTGCTGTCCCAGAAAGTATCTGCAGGCTGAAATCCCATCTTTGTGGGTGATGTTTGTGTAAAGTGGTTCTACATCTATGGTTGCTATTACAGTGTTCCTGTTGGGAGGGGGCCAATGGCATTTAAGTTTGTTAAGCAGGTCGGTGGTGTCCTGGATATAGCTGGGTGTGTTCCTGACAAGTGGTTTTAGAATGCCTTCCACCCAGCCAGAAATATTCTCAGTCAGTATGCCAGATCCAGAGATAATAGGGCGTCCAGGGTTACCCTCTTTGTGAATTTTAGGGAGCATGTAGAATGTTCCAGGCTTTGGGTTAGCTGGTTTCAGGTCCAGAATTTGTTCTCGTGTGGATCGGGAGTGTTTTAATGATCCTGTTGAGTTCTCTCACATATTTTTTTGTTGGATCCTCCTGCAGTTTGGTGTAATACTTCTTCACATCTCTGGACGCAAGCGCTTCTATTTGGTAACGGTACCGGATAGTGAAGGGAACCTTGTGTGCACGCCAGAGCCGGGTCACTATTACTGATCGGTTATAAGTACTGTTCTACCAAAGTCAAGGTTCCCCCATTAAGGGTGGAGTCAGTTATGTCAATGCTATAATGTTGTACCAATGTTTTTTTATTATATAAAAATGTGGTGTGATGTTATGCCCTCATGCGGGGTCGTGAGGGATTTCAAAACCAGAGGGAGGGTGTAGGCAAGTCCCCCTGGGATACTAATTCTCTGGCCCCTCCAGCACTGTAATTCCCAGAACAGAGTGGAAAGTGTTGGGAGTAAATACTGCTGGGCCCAATACAGTTCAGGATTAGCCTGGTACTATAGGGGCCTATGCCTGATAGGAGGCTGGCTTACAAGTCACTCCCCTGGCAAGGAGGGGATTTTCCTCTAGAGGTTACAGTAAGTGTTTCTGGGAGTTAGTTCTGTGCTCACTTCCCTATATGTAACAGTGTTTTCCCCACCCGATGGGAGATTCTGCAATTACAGCGTGTGTGGTGCATGCTACCTGTTGGTAAGCAGGAGGGCTGAGTCATCCACCGATGTTTGTGGGGATACAGGACAAGCTTCTGGGGTACATACCTGACATAGATCTCTAGCAGTGCAGCGCCACCATCTGCCGCAGGCTCCAGATGTATGGAGGCGATCTCCTACGATAGAAATGGTTACCTCTCCCCCCAGTAAGATCACACACCAGGCAGGAGGTATAATAACAGGAACAGTTTATTCTGTCCAGCTCAATGCAGTCACAACAGGCTTCTGCCCTATGCAGTCTCTGGTGTTGTACCCAGCTGTAGGATGGGACCTGGACTATGGTTCAAGGGCCCCCACAGCAGTCCTTGCTCTTCCCTGATCCCCGATCAGGGGAAAGGTGCACAATCACTCTCTCCCGAGGGGAAGAGGAACAGGAAAGGCCAGTGTTCAGGCAACCTGTGTGTGATCTACTTCTCTCAAGTGGGGAGGGCACTGACTAAATTTGGGCGGCAATCCCCTTTAGTACAGCCAGGAGGAGGGCACCAGATCTGACCCAGGATTGGCCTGGTTCCTCCTCCTCCCTTGTCATTCAAGGGCACTGCTGGGAGTGGGCAAAATCCATGATAGGTACTGTCAGGCCTGCTCTTACCAGGGCTTACTGCCAGGGAATGCAGACTGGTAGCCAAGAGCCAGTCCTGGATATATCTATCTATCTTTGATATAGATCATGCGTTCCCTGCACACATTTCCAAACTGGAGCATGCAAACCAAATTCTGACGAGCACAAAACATCTGTGGGATTTGTAAAATGCATATTGCTTTATATAGGTGTAGCCATGCATAATAATGGACTGCAGACATCTTCCCTGTTGGCAGTAAACCCTGGTAAGTACAGGAATGCCAGCAGTAGTCATGGAGGTTTTCCCTCACACCCTGGTGAGGTGCCCTATGTATGGATGGGAGTGGCTGCATGCTCTGAGTCCCTGGATAGTGACATCAGAGATGTGCTTGCCCCCTGAGGTATATAAGGCACAACACTGTCAAGTTAGTTGTTGTTGCTAAAGTGTTTGGCTCCTGTGAAAGGTATTGCAGGATAGCTTTGTGCCCACTACTAACTAGTGGCACTGGTTTCCAGATCAAGCCTGTCAAGGCCACACTGTGTCCAGGGACCTGGCACAGGGGTGATCTCCCTGCGGGGAGAGGGGATCCCACTGCAATTAGGAGGGCAGTACCTGGCAAAGGGACAGCACGGAGAAATGTGCGGCTAGAGCTGAAAGCTGCCTGGGGCAGTCTACTACATCGAGTACGTCAATAAAGATGCCCTGTTCAAAGATACCCCCACTGTGTGAGATTACTCTGCAGTGGCAGTCACCACAGAGAAGGAGTTCCTCACCAGGACCATCTCCCTGCGGAAGCACAGATCCTGATGAGGTGGAGGCGCTGCACATGATATAGGTAGGACTAGCACCCACTACCTCAGCTACCTGTTCCTGATGACATCTCCTAATACTATCGTGCGGGAGACTCAGGAGTCCTGTTGCTTGCAGGTGCACCACCATACACTATCATGTAATGGGGACCGGTTAGACCACACGGGCCAATATGAGAATGGGTGGGTCAGACAGGAGGGAATACCCGTTACATTTGGAGGTGCTGCTGAGATACCTGTCAACAGGACAGGCTTTTGCTAGGCACACTAGGAAACAGGGAGATTGTCTGCTGCCACTTTGTGCTGTGTGGGACGGAGCCGGGGGTAGTCGGGGAGCTGCTGGAGCTGCAGACCGCACAGACGCCCTGGGATCCTGTAAGGGGTTAGTGGGTCTGGAGAGGGGGGCTATTGCTGTTCTAGTCGCCTTGAGGTAGCGCTGGTGGGGGATGCCTGAAGGGGTAAACTGGTAACTTAGGGCAGGAATTCTGGAAGGGTCCGCACTAGGCTAGCCAACAGTAGGTAGACGCCCAAAGTACTGCATGGAAGAGCCAGAGTACTCTAGTCTCCATTCCAGACCACTTACCAAGAGGAGCACAGACTGGGAGGAAGGAGATACAGTAGACACAGAGAGAGTGAGCCTAGCCTGAGGTAGTGCAACACGAGTCAGATCTACGTTAGGTACACAAGGTGGTGCACAAGGCATTTTTATTGTATCGATGTGGTAGCTGCCCCGCAGAGCGGAGCTCCATGTACAAGAATCCCATATTCAGTGACCGAAAGAGAACCGCAAGAATGGAGGATCTGCAAAGCGCAGAAGGTCCAGGATGGCGGACAGAGGAAGACATCGCACCTGTTCTGTGCGAGTATGAAGAACAAGCTACAGAAGAGACTTTTGTGAGCCTGTTATGGAATGGCGTGAAAGCCATGGCTGCGCCGTGTTGGTCCTGTTTATGCTCTTGGGATAGTAACCCCGAGGACAGTGAGGATGACAGTGTTGCTAAATGGGAGGAACGAAATGGACTTGCTTATCATTCGATACACAAACAACCAAACGCTACCTCAAATGTGATGCAAAAAGATAGTACGAACCAAGATGGCGGTTCCCGCGTTCCCGGGACACCGGTGGGCCAGCTGCAGAAAGTCTTGCAACTTTGCAGTTTGCCGATTGTTGGCCAGGATTGGCGCCAACGAGAAAACCCCACCCTGTTGGGGAGTATGGCGCGAAAGCTGGAGCCGCGCCCTCATGGACTATGACTCACTCCGCCCCTGTGCTGGGTCAGCCTACAAGTCTACGAGACCTCCCCCTAGTTTCAACCAGGGGGAGTGGTATGCAGTTCCACCGGATGAGGATGGAGAAGGTAGGAGGAGGGGTTGACAAACCAGCCCCTGCACTCCAGTTGCGAAGAGCCAGTGAGCAGTACAGACCCTTAAAGAGAGTGCCTCCACTGGTGAATATGGCTGGTGTCTCTGAGCAAGTTGAACAGAGTCCGTTGATTACTACGCACCCCTACTCGGCTCCAGGAGGCTTCCTGATCCTCCGGGTAGAGGGTGTAGAGACTGTGGCGTGTCTCTGCCTGCAGTGCAGACTGCCGGGCGGAGCCGTGGGCACTGCGGCCCGATGCCCTCATTGTGGACTGCAGTATCTGTGGCCCATGCCGACTTTTGTGCTGGTGCAAGCCGTGGAAGCCAAGGAAGATGTCCCTATGTTGGCAGCGGAGCTTCCGGGCGCATTATTGCGAGAAACCACGGGTCCCGAAGAACCGGGACCAGGACGGGTTTTCAAGAAAGATAAACATACAGTAGCCATCGACGGGGTGACAAGAGAGGGGCACACCGGCTATCACCTAACGGGATGCCCCGACCGAATGCGAAACTCGAGTCCTCGGACGAGGAGTGTGCAAGGCTGTCTGAGGTGCTGGATCTGATGCCAGAGTACCATACCGGTGGTACGCCTTGGCGAGATGCCATCCCTCGTGGTGTGGAGACACGGAGTCGAGTGTCACCAGTACCGCGACAACCCGAGCAGCAGAGTCCCACGGGCGTGGTGACTAGCGGTTCGGATGGAGGTCGATCCACCCTGACCCTATGGCCTAGTAAAGCAAAGCAGTGTCTATCGCAGGCTCCGGGGGTGGTGAGCAAAGAAGAGCGGAGCCAGGCCCAGATGGGATCACGCCGGAGAAGGGCATTGCCGGATGTCCTGGTGGAGGAAGAGGTCTCGATTGGGGACCCAACCCAAGATGGCGGCGAGGCACGTGCGTGCAAGGAGAATATTCATGATGACCAGAGTGGGGTCGAGTGGGAAATGATCGCGCCTCTACGGTCGAGCAGCAGAAGCCGGTCGCCTAAGTTGAGGAGGAATGGGCGATCGATTCGGAGAGTAAAGAGTCCCAGTACTGGCGAAGAGGAGAGACTTTGTAGCGGAGCTGAGCCAGGTATTGCCGAGGAGCAGGTCGTAGCCCTGCCCATACCTACTGTACGGCCCTATCCCCAAACCCCGTCCACTCCCAAAGTTAGCCCCAAGGCCTTAGATAAAGCCCCTGCCCCAGTCGTTTTCACGTTTGGGTCAACTTCTAGTCTAGGGATGTCAGGGGATTCCCGGGTCACTTCCGAGGAACGGACTGGAAGCCTGGACTGGGGAACGTCCGATGATGGATCGGTGGGAGGAGGGAGGATTTCCCGACAAGTGTCGGTGTCTAGTGACTGTCCTAGCGCTATGAGTGTCACAATTGGGAATAAATCACAGCGCCGGGGAATTGCGGAACCATCTGAGGGTACCTCGGGAGTATCTTCTGGGGGGCCCGAAAAAGAGGAATCCCTAGAGTCAGGTCAGGAAGAGCTTAGGGAGACCAGATGGTGGGCGCCTCTGTATGAGGGATATGTAGCATGGATCGACCGCACCCGATTCATTCTGGAAAGAGATGGGGTGGTGGATCATTGGTGGGCAACAGGCGAATTCGATGATGAGGCTTACCTTAAAGAGTTGCGAGTGAGGTGGGGTAAGATTAAGCGAGGTTTAATTACGCCAAAGGGTCCCGAGGGATTAGAGGATCCAGTGGAACCAGATGAGCCCCTGTCATGGGTGTTGCCGGGGAGGGCGGGCTATGCTAAATTGACCCGGGCCTGCCGTGCTGAGCGAGCTATCGCGGCTAAATATAAGAGGTCTCATGGGCTTGAATACCCTTATGTCCCCGAACCTCTTATGAGAGAGATCGAAGATAACCGAGCAAGGTGGCTCCGGGCTGATATTGAGTATTATATTGTCAACAAGGGGGGTGCCATTACGGGAGTTCAGGCTGAGCAGAGAGTTTCTCAATTGATGAGGGTTTGGACGATCGGGCGCAGTATCTACATGCATAAAGTAGTGTACCGCAATGAGCGAGCTCTGCCCCGGGAGTATAGCGTTACGGTGACTGATGCAGCGGGAAGGGAGGTGTAAAAGCCAGACCCTAGACACTACTATTAGGTTGCCTGAATAGATAGAGTCTGTGTTTAGTCTAGCGCTCCCTGCTGGTCAGAGTGTGCTCTGCGTTGCATTATTATGAGAATCAATGATGTTTTGAAAATATAATTTGTGTGTTCTTTTGCAGTGTTTCCTGGCGCAAGGTACACCAAATTTAGGTCCCAGCCGGGACGGTGGGGATTCAACAGGGGGAGTATGTAGCCATGCATAATAATGGACTGCAGACATCTTCCCTGTTGGCAGTAAATCCTGGTAAGTACAGGAATGCCAGCAGTAGTCATGGAGGTTTTCCCTCACACCCTGGTGAGGTGCCCTATGTATGGATGGGAGTGGCTGCATGCTCTGAGTCCCTGGATAGTGACATCAGAGATGTGCCTGCCCCCTGAGGTATATAAGGCACAACACTGTCAAGTTAGTTGTTGTACTGAAGTGTTTGGCTCCTGTGAAAGGGATTGCAGGATAGCTTTGTGCCCACTAGTGCTGTAACTAGTGGCACTGGTTTCCAGATCAAGCCTGTCAAGGCCACACTGTGTCCATGGACCTGGCCCAGGGGTGATCTCCCTGCGGGGAGAGGGGATCCCACTCTAATTAGGAGGGCAGTACCTGGCAAAGGACAGCACGGAGAAATGTGCGGCTAGAGCTGAAAGCTGTCTGGGGCAGTCTACTACATCGAGTACGTCAATAAAGATGCCCTGTTCAAAGATACCCCCACTGTGTGAGTGTGAGATTACTCTGCAGTGGCAGTCACCACCGAGAAGGAGTTCCTCACCAGGACCATCTCCCTGCGGAAGCACAGATCCTGATGAGGTGGAGGCGCTGCACATGATATAGGTAGGACTCGCACCCACTACCTCAGCTACCTGTTCCTGATGACATCCCCTAATACCATCGTGCGGGAGACTCAGGAGTCCTGTTGCCTGCAGGTGCACCACCATACACTATCATGTAATGGGGACCGGTTAGACCACACGGCCAATGTGAGATTGGGTGGGTCAGACAGGAGGGAATACCCGTTACATAGGTATACAGTATACTAGAGGGTTTCATGTAGGCAGGAACTGCAGTAAGTTAGGCTGGGTCTATGGTCCCTGCGCGGTAGCGTGCGAACGAGCGTGCCACTGTGTGCACTCCTGCAGCCCAAGCGATTTTGTGAATTTGGCTGCAGGAGACAGTAGACGTGTTGCGGGGGCGTAGTGGACGTGTCACGAAGTTAGTTCGCCCTCATTGGCTGAACCAGCTCACGTGCGCTGACGTCACGCGGCAGCCGCCTGAAAACACAGTTTGTCTTGCATGCCGAGAACACTGCCGCTGCAACGCGCTCTTTGCCGGACTTTGTGCAGCAGAGGGGTAGCTCCCATTACAAAATACAGCGCAGTGCTTGCCATGCGCACGCAGCGACGCCGGCACCATAATCCCAGCCTTAGTCACATCTTTCTCCTTTTGTTTGTGCTACCGTGTAGGACCACAAGATGGAGTCAGAGAGAACTTGTTGCAGCTAAATGACTGCCCATCTGAGGGTCTGATTCATATTGTATGTGTGTTTATTGTATGATGTCAATGTGTATCTGTGTATCTGTTTCTGTGTGCTTACATTGTGAACATGTGCATACAGTATCTTTGTGTGAAAATAAAATGTGTACAGTATGTGTATATTGAAAATTGGTGTTAGTTTTTTTGCTTGCTACCACATGCAAGCAAAATCCTTCTGAAGATTATCCAACAATGCTTGAGTGCAACTGTCGATAGGGATATGCCAGATGTGCAATCTGGCTTCAGGAGAGGCAGAGGCACTCGTGATCACATTGCCAACCTTCGATGGATTATGGAAAAAAACAGGGAGTATCAAAAAGATCTCTACATGTGTTTCATCGATTATTCAAAGACGTTTGATGTAATTGAGCACAACAAGCTCTGGACCTGCCTGAAGGAAATGGGCACACCACCACACCTGACCGAACTTATAAGATCACTCTATCAAGATCAAGAAGCTACAGTCTGAACGCCATACGGAGACATGGATTGATAGCTCCTGGTGACAGGATGCTTCCTTGGTGTGTGCTCTTTTCGATCTTGAGCCAACCCATATCTCCGGCGTGCAGGCCTGGGTGAGTCCCAGATTGGCGTGAAAACATCAACAACCTCCGATACGCCGACGATACTACCCTGCTGGCTGAAAACAAGAAGGATCTCGAACATCTGATCATGAAAGTCAAAGAAGAAAGTGAGAAGGTTGGACTGCGCCTGAACATTAAGAAGACAAAGATCATGACAATAGCAAACAATGCGAACGCTAATATCAATATCAATAATGAGGAAATTGAAGTGGTTAAAGATTTAAATTTCTTTGGCGCCAAAATTGATCGCGATGGCAACTGCATCCCTGAGATTAAAAGACGGCAGACACTTGGAAGAAATGCGATGGTCAGTATGAACAACATCTGGAAGAGTAAAGACATCAGCCAGGCAACTAAATGCAGATTGGTCAGTGCGATCGTTTTCCCAATAGCAATGTATGGCTGCGAAACCTGGACTCTGGGAAAGGCAGACAGGCGATAGATCGATGCATTTGAGTTGTGGTGCTGGAGACGTCTGCTGCGTATTCCGTGGACAGCCAGAATAACGAACCAAGCAGTCCTTGTGCTGGTCTCTGCTTCGTTGTGTATACCTACAGTACCTCATCCATCCCACTGTCATGGAAAATTCTGAGGATTCGACGATTCTGTGCTTCCTTCTGCCAGGATTAGCTGTATAAATTGTGTTAATTGTGTTAATCAGCATGCAAAAACTATAGGGAATCCGTGTACAAAGTGGATTGAAAGCTAAATGTGAGAGACCCATTTTGTGCTCATTTCCATGTCACTACAGCACACCCAGAATCCTAATTTGCATCTTAACCCCTGTATGACGGCTAAGAGCGAGTTGGTTGAATAAAGCAGGTTTGAGGACATGTACAATTACACTTCTGAGCATTCTGTCTTCGCTGCACTTTGTAGGGTCCAGGGGTTTCTATCACTGGTTTATCCACCATAAAATAACGGTCTGGTTTGCCTACCAATTGTACAAACACAGAGATATAAACATACTGTACAGATACACGGACACAACGTTCTGCATGGTGGGATATACACACAGAATTACAGAATGCATGATGTACTTACACATCAAGATACTTTAATATATACCACGTGTGTGTGAAACTCCAGCCCTCAAGGGCCACCAACAGGTCAGGTTTTACGGATATCCCTTTTTCAGCACAGGTGGCTCAATCAGTGTCCCAGTCGAAGATTTACATGTGCTGAAGCAGGGATATCCTTAAAACCTGACTTTGTGGTGGCCCTTGAAGACTGGAGTTGCCCACCCCTGATATATAGAGTGGAACACACACACACACACACACACACACACACACACACACACACACACACACACACACACACACACACACACACACACACACACACACACACACACACACACACACACACCTTCACTCTTCAGATATGAAGTCAAAAGGATGTCTCTGAAAATGGAGTGGATGCTAGAAGGGACACACATATGTCACTGGCATCCTTGTGTGCAGCTCAACCACGAGAGATGGGCGAACGTTTGCAAATTCAATCAGCTAAGTATTTAATACATTTTGGTAAATATTCGCTATCCTGACAATTTTTTTCCATGCAATTTCGCCTCAGACTCAATATTTGTGTTTTCTGCGCTCCAGCCATTTTCTTTTCATTATTACATTTGAATATTTGGCACATGTTCATATGTAAATATATTATATATATATATATATACATATATACACACACACACACACACACACACACACACACACACACACACACACACACACACACACACACACACACACACACACACACACACACACACACTAGTGAAGAGAACGATGCTGCTGCCCCAAGCCCAACCAACACACAAACCGGTTGGAATAGAAGAGACGACCCTATTCATAGTTCTTCTCTGCGCCAGATTTGCGAATATTCGAATAAACAAATGTGACCCCTCTTATGTCCCTGTATGTGTCAGAGCGGGGCACATCCTTCCTTAGTGCACCATATTCAGACTATATATATATATATATATATGTGTGTGTGTGTGTGTGTGTATATATGTATGTATGTGTGAGGGCGGGGCACATCCTTCCTTAGTGCACCATATTCAGACTATATATATATATATATATATATAGTCTGAATATGGTGCACTAAGGAAGGATGTGCCCCGCCCTGACACATACATACATATATACACACACACACACACACACACACACACACACACACACACACACACACACACACACACACACACACACACACACACACACACACACACACACACACACACACACACATATATATAGTCTGAATATGGTGCACTAAGGAAGGATGTGCCCCGCCCTGACACATACATATATATATATGTGTGTGTGTGTGTGTGCTTAATAGTTAGATGCAACCTTAGCCAGGTGACGCCTACTTTTAGAGAAAAGCCCTCCCACCCTAACACAGCACATATATTATACACAGTAACTGTGGACGCTGTGTTGTTGTCCCTTATATGGGCCAATGTTAATGCCGGCACGGTGTGTGAGCTCTTATCTTAGGCTAGGTCCCCGCTGCCTGCCGCAGCGCCCGCAATGGCATGCGCTGCAGGGACAAGAACCGACCCTCAATGGGGCCGAGCCCGCTACCTACCTTGCCCACCGTGTTGCACTACCAGATTTCTCTGAAGACAGGAAATCTGTGTTCGCAACTCGCGATGGAGCGCTAGGCCACGTCCCCAGCGGTTCAGCCAATGAAGGCGAACCTGCCGGGTGATGTCATGGCCGCGCCTCCCACCACGGCCTTTCCCCCCCGTCTTCTCCCCTGCAGCTCACCGCAGACCGGGGATCCCAGCGGCACACGCCGCCAGTCTGGCAGGCGCGCGCGCAGCGCCGACACCGGGCCTCAGCCTTGCGATGGTGGTAGTCGTGTTGCAGGCCGGTTAGAGGTGGTATATTTGTGAGGAGCGTGTGTACGTTCACACCTGATACCCAGGTTTTCAGAAACAGTTCTCCCGAATTTCGCGTCTTAACAGCTCACCACGTACCTGGATCACTCCTGCTCTTGTCTCTTCTCTCTTTCTCTGTGTGTAGAGAATGTGTTTCTGCTGCTGTCTCTCACTTTCTCTGTTGTTGGCTAGCAGTCTCATACAAGCCTCCTCTTTCGCCTCTGTGAGTGTCAGGCTGTCTCTCTGTAGCACCTCTCACTGTCTCCTAGGCTCTTGTCTCAGAATTGCAGTTGGACTCTGTCTGGATTTCTTCTTATCCAATCCCATATCTCCTCTCATGTGTTGCCAGGCAGATCAGTGGCAGTGTCTCTTTTTCCATATCGCACCATGTGATACAGATGCTGCCACTCTTGGCCACTTTGTGTGTTCTTGTACATTAGTTTCCCTTTGCACCGCCTTTATCATCTTTGAGTGCGGTGAGCAAGGTGTCTCTCTGTGTCTCATTTGCATCTGTAACCTGCCAAAACACATGTGCTGACGAACCGCGGACCGAACGTGGAGTGTTTCACCGTAAAGTGCAGCGCAGGGGGCGGTGGCTCATCAGGATTAACACATCGGGGGTCCCTGCTTCCGAATGGGACTCCCGCTGTGTTAGTCCTACCAGGCAGTAAGTCATGCAGTTGGAGTAGACAGAATCAGTCATTCTCGCTGTGCACCTCTAACAGGCGATCACGCTGCTTTTATTTTATTTTAATAACATATTATTGAAGCAGGGGGTCTCCGGAGCTGAACCGCAATCATTTCAGCCCCGGGGACCCCCTGCATAAGAAGTTATGAATTAAAAGCCGCGTGGTCGCCTGTTAGAGGTGCACAGAGAGAGAGGCTGATTCTGTCTCACGCTCACAGCGCGTCTCATACAGATGCGGCGTGGCAGAGCTAACACAGCAGGAGTCGCATTCAGGAGCAGGGACCCCCCCGCTGTTTAATCCTGATGAGCCATTAGTCTGGTCGCCAGGATTCCGTGAGCAGGCGGGTGTCAGGTGCACACCATTGGCGCTTTCCGTGCCGACCACGCGACAAACCATCTGGCTGCATCTGTAGGTGGAGCTGACGAATTCTGTATTGTTCACAGTATACATATATTTGCAGCAAGGGATACACAAATAAAAAATATATATACACCGTTTCGAAAAAACGAGACCCCTTTTATTTTTCGTCTTATCTATTTTTCGTCAAATCACTACATTTTCATGAAAATGTTAGCAATTATAGGTCTGTCACAGTAGATTATTACATTTAAGAATGATTTAATAATCTAATAAATATTCTTTGGAATTGGGGATGGCATAATGACCTCATCAAGTGCGTACTGCAGTTACAAAATAGTGTTTAGCGAAGAAGATAAGCGCATTATAAAGTGCTTGAGGCAGAGCAAGAATTACGGTCCAAAACGCTTAAAAAAAAAATGTTTCGTGATACAGGAAAGCCGCCAGGAGGACTGAAAAAAAAAACAAATTCGTAAAACAATGTATTGTTGACGAGTGGGAGGAGCTAGATCAGCGAGTTATCGATTATGCAATCAGAGAGCGCCGTTCTCATCTTCGGACGTGCGGTTCAGCAGGATGACATTTTGAACACCCATTTTGAACCATGCTTCGAACTCAAACTTTGTAGTAATCTCCGTGTTTCAGATTAGATTACAACAGTTTAACACATTTACGAGTTACGAATGGGAAAAAAAATCCTATTTCTCGTTTAATGAACATGAACCTACCGCAGGGTACCTGGTACTTGTTACCTAAATTGATGTCACTGTATTATGTCAACATCAGTTGATTGTCTACATTGTGCTTCTTATACAGTGTTAATCTACTTAACAGACCTACAATTGTGCACATTTTTATGGGGGTTGGGCGATAAATATATAAGATGTGATTAAAAACTAAAGGGTTTAATCTTTTCCTGAACACGGTGCAGTAAGGCGAATATTTCTGAACTCGGACAAATTCACGCATATTCAAAAATGGGAGAAAACGTCATCTTTGCAGCAAATTTCGATTTGGCAGAATATTTGGCCTTCTCTATTAACCACTGTATGACACGTGGCAATGGGATGAAGGTCGCAGGTCAACCGACCTGTGGAAGCCACGTAGATATACTCATAAGTAACCCTTTGTGCTCTGCTGTAGTTGCTATAAATATGTATGTTTGTGCCTGTGTATCAATGTATATCTGTTCTCTAAGACACTACAATAAAGCACGTGATCGTGTGACGTAGCAAATATGTAGAGTCCCCCAAAACTAGCCATTTTTGGTGCCAAACGAACGACTATAACATTTTCTGGGATTGTATGTACATGTATCACTATTTTGTGTTCTGATGAGGACTTGGATGAAACCAAAACCTTGTCCGTGACTCTCCAAATAAATATGTACGTGTCTCTGCTCCAGCCGTGCCAGGGCATGCTTCTGCTCTTCTAGATATTCAGGACAAAGAAATCAGGTCGATTTGTAAATGAAAATGCATGTTTTTTGAGTAAATGGGATTGAAAAGCATCAGCTAAAATGCATTGTGACGTTGGTTCCTTTTGATAAATAACATTGTCTCACATATTGCATGATAAAGGCGTTGGATTCACCAGACCGTACCTGTTTAATGCAAGTTTGTGTTGTATTTCGTTCTCTCTTTTGCCAAGTCCTAAATATTTCTATAGGGGATTTTACTGTTCCTCTTGTATAATATTGCTGGAAATATTTGATTTATATTTTTGTTTTCGTGATACAAGAAGACCAGTGTAATTACATTATTATTCTGTGGTAGTAAAGAAAACGCTGACTTTGAATCCTTCTCTAAGAACTGTAAGAAGGCCTGCTGCTTTAAAGCATTTGAATTATTAATAAAGGATTGTGAGGTTTTTCGATCCACGCTTCTTAACCTGGTTTTAGAGTCTTTTTCTTGGAGTATGCCAAGAGAACAAAGCTTGGTCTCATCCTATTTAACATATGACTTTATTACACACATAATAATTTGGCACAGCTGTCAGTCTCTGACCCAGTATCGGAATGTAAATTAGGATTAAGGCGCATTATACGGAACCCGCACGGTGCCTGTCAAAGGCAAACCGGATATATTGAATCCTTTCTTAAATTTAGAATCCACTAAACGAAGTTTTACAAACGTATAGAGATATACAGTAATATGCACAGGTAGTGCCTTTTTGCATTAACATTTATATCCCTAATGAATATATTGTAAAGCTGTCTTCCTCCAGCTGGGGAAGGCTTCAGCTCCATTCATTTGAATAGGACTAAGATCCCTTCCAGCAAGGGGAAAAACACATTTGCAGCATATTGAGTGGGTACCTAAGATTTTCCTTGCAGATGTATACAAGTTCCTATAAAATGCGACTGAGCAGACGTACACAGAAGATACACGTTTCATGTTGGTACATTGCATTGATGTTCTGTTTTAACAGCTTGTGGGATAACTCGCTCCCAGACATGAAAGATACAAGTGATATCTAGGGTGCTATTGGATGTCTCCAGAAATCAATTATACTGTTGTTACCATTACTGCATTTGAATCGTTATAAGGTATATTGATTAAAGCACAGGGGTTCCCAACTCCAGTCCTCAAGACCTCCTAACAGGTCAGGTTTTAAGATATCCCAGCTTCAGCACAGGTGGCACAATCCAGCTTCAGCACGGGTGGCTCAATCCAGCTTCAGCACAGGTGGCTCAATCCAGCTTCAGCACAGGTGGCTCAATCTGTCCCAGCTTCAGCACAGGTGGCTCAATCAGTCCCAGCTTCAGCACAGGTGGCTCAATCAGTCCCAGCTTCAGCACAGGTTTGAGCATTGAGCCACCTGTGCTGAAGCAGGGATATCCTGAAAACCTGACCTGTTGTGCGGTCTTGAGAACTGGAGTTGAGAACCCCCTGGATTAAAAGAGTAGAGATGGGGGACATTGTCGCCAGAATTCGATGCCGCCGTGGACTGTCCGCATCCTTCCAGCCGCAGAAAATCCGCCGGACAGATTCCAAATTCTTACAAGTCTGGGATCTGTCGGCGGATTCCGGGTGCCGGAAATATGGTTTCTGCGACAGCGAGAGGGCGAGATGGAGGGAGAGAGGGAAAAAGACATATGCTCAAAAAGGAGCACAACTGGGAGAAATGCAAAGTATATTTAAATGACTATCACTTCCTAAAAGGATTGCCATAAAAGGATATTAAGTTGACCTTGTGAAGAATGGGGTACTGGTGTCAGGCCCAACAGGATTAGTACTCGAACCTTTATTAATCTGGGCAGCAGCTCTAGCAGTGTGAGCTGCTCTACTGCTCACACCACTATCTAATCCAGCCATCAGCATATCTCAAAGGTATTTTAGGTGTGCTCCTTTTTGTGAACATTGAACATTTGGGAACATTGAACTGGCAATGGCAACCAGGAAGCGGTCTGCTTCTAGAAGAAGCCTAGCGGGAGGGGGCTACAGGTGTGAGAAGCTCAAAAGTATGCTGTGACAATGATGCTACCGTACCCAGCAGTGATTTAGCGCACACTGCTAGCGCTGTGAGCTCTAATCCTGTTGAACCCGACACGTCCATTCCTCATACTGTAAGCTGCCTTAGACATGTGAACTCAATATAGTTCTTATAGAAATCTTTTTAGGAAGTGTGTGATATGAGTCATTTGAACATACTTTGCATGTCTTTCAGTCTCTCAGTCTCTCTCTGACTCTCTCAGTCTCTCTCTCTCTGTGTCTCCCTCTCTGTGTGTCTCCCTCTCTCTCTCTCCCTCTGTGTCTCTCTCTCTCTCTGTGTGTCTCTCTGTGTGTGTTTCTCTCTGTCTGTGTGTGTGTCTCTCTCTGTGTCTTTCTCTCTCTCTGTGTGTCTCTCTGTGCGTGTGTGTGTGTGTCTCTCTGTGTGTGTGTGTCTCTCTCTGTGTGTGTCTCTGTGTGTGTGTGTGTGTCTCTGTGTGTGTGTGTGTGTCTCTCTCTCTCTCTGTGTGTCTCTCTGTGTGTGTGTGTGTCTCTGTGTGTGTGTCTCTCTCTATGTGTGTGTCTCTCTCTGTGTGTGTCTCTCTCTCTGTGTGTGTGTCTCTCTCTCTATGTGTGTGTCTCTCTCTGTGTCTCTCTCTCTCTCTTTCTCTCTCTCTGTGTGTCTTTCTCTCTCTCTCTGTGTCTCTCTCTCTATGTGTGTCTCTCTCTCTATGTGTGTCTCTCTCTCTCTCTCTGTGTCTCTGTCTCTCTCTCTGTGTGTGTGTCTCTCTCTCTCTCTCTCTGTGTGTGTCTCTCTCTATGTGTGTGTCTCTCTGTGTGTCTCTCTCTCTGTGTGTCTCTCTCTGTCTCTCTCTCTGTGTGTTTCTGTTTGTCTCTTTGATTTGGGAACCACTGATGGATTCGGTACTTGTCAGAATCTGAAATCGGATTTAAGATGAAATCCGATGGTGTATTCCCCAAAATCCGGCTGGAGCAGATTGGATTTTTGGTAAAACCAGCCCTGCAAATCCACAGATCAGATTTTTACAGGTTCGCCCATCCCTACTAAAGGGGGCTCACTAATGGGCATTGAAATGAACGCCAGATATAAGTGACAATGCCTTCCCCAGTGTAGCTCTCTGCCTCTAACATTTTGGTTTTAAATGTATCACCATGAAACCCAACACTTCTTTTACACCTTCTACTTTGCTTTTTCATGTGGCACATCTATGAAAGATGAGGCTTTTGACTGGCAGTTTAAATGGTGCCAATAAAACCATGTAATGTAGAAACTGATGAATTTCTTCTTTATCTGCATGTCAAATTATTCATCATCACACATTGCAAAATAGATGGAATTGCTGAAACACGGGAAGCAATGCGACATCAGTACAGTTTGTATTCTTCCTTTCTTTTTTGTATTTGATCTGTAGCTAAGCACTATAGACTCTGGGGCAGGTTTTAGAGACATTGATTGAGCCACCTGTGCTGAAGCAGGGATATCCTTAAAACCTGACCTGTTGGTGGCCCTTGAGGACTGGAGTTGACCACCATTCCCATTGTGCTTTAACAAAGTATTTAAATTCTTTCATTATGTCACATGGTGTGGCTGGTAATGTGTTCTTGGCATTGCTGGGAGGTTGTATATTGGTGTGTACTGAGGCACGGTTTACATCATACATGTAATAGGGGTTTTGCAACAATCTGTGGAAATTAATATACATTGCAGTGTCTGGAAGATCATTTCTCTCCATCACAAACAAGACAACTGATTCGTTTTAGCAGTACCTCCATCTTAAAAACAATGTTCCACACCCATTTTTGTATAGTACAATTTAATGCTACTGCCTAAATAAAATCCCAAGGTTAAAATGATACTGTATAAGGGGTCATTTCTATATCTGCAGAAAGAAACAAACAAAAAATAAAAAGACAAAGAAAACATACGAGCAAGGTATTTTCATGAAACATTCTTTCGACTTGAGTGATCCCCACGGAAAGACTGGACTCAAAGTCAAATGGTATGATATATCCACAGCATTTGTGGCAAGAGCTTGTAGAAATTGTCTCGGAGGACCATCAAAAAGGTAACATCTACTCTCGCTTGGCTGTGAAAAGTACACAAGCACTTTTGACATTCAGAGAACTATCACAAAATAAACCAGAAGTCTCCAGAAATGCAACATGTCTCTGCTTCTCGTCTTTCTCTCTGTATTTTGATGGATGACGCAATTATATGACAATATTTACATCATTTCCCCCCCCCCACACCCCCCACCCCTCCCGAAATGTAGAAAATAAGACAAGTTCAGATAATGCAGACAATGCAGGATTCAATACATTTGGTATGCATTTGCCTACATACTATAGGATTTATCAACATGATGTCAAGGATGTAGATCCAATTGCTTTAGCACAGCTTAAGCCTTTCAACAACTCATGTCCTCATGTGCTATGTGAGGCCGCGTTACCGTTCTCTTTCTAGTCTGTCTCAGAAGCTCCAGCGCACTCAGGCACAGCTGGCAAACATATGATGCCAATGTTCCAGGCAGCTGCGGGGCTCCATCTGAAGCCCACACAGCTTCCGCTTCTAAAGGTATACAAAAGCCCCAATCGAGATCTGGAGACACGCATCTGATTAATGTAAAAATTCGAAAGACAAGAAATAAAATGAAGACTCAAAAATTTTACCATTCAACGAATTCTCCTTAAGAAAAAAAAAAAAAAAAGAGAGAGAGAGAAGTGGACAAAAAGTTTTTTTTTTTTCCTTCCTGCAATCATCGTTAGGAGGGTAAAACGCAGGACGCGCTGCCGCTCTCACATGAAAACGTGAAGAAATGTAGCAACGAGAAGGGAGCAGCCAACAATGGTCAATCGGTAGCTGGGGAATGCAGCCCGGGAATTGGTGACTTCGGACTTGATTTGATTGGAACCTGGTAAGAAACGTTCCTCTCTTGTGACCTAAAGAAGGGGAACATACCGAAAAATGTGATTCTCTCCCCCCCCCAAAAGTCCAAACATACAAGGCTACCAAACATTCACAATATGCATGGCGTGAATTTATTGCTGTGCATCCATACAGTTTTCAGAATACAGTTGGAGGCCGTCCGCACAGCAATTACAATTTTTTGCTTTAATATACACAGCCTTTCATTACCTTTATTAAAAACTAATTACCTAAGCTGTCGGTCGATTTTGTTCTCCCGTGATCGATCACCACAGATCCTGCTTCCCAGGGTTCACTAATTGGCCGCCTTTCAGTTTAAAATAAATCCTCCAGTCAGTGTAACTCAGCAGCTACAATGTATTCTTATATTGCTAAGGTAACATTATCTATTGTTACAGTTTGCAGCTCAAACCGCTGGGAATATTGGCAACAAATTATCACAAAGAGGAAAATGTCGCAAATATCTTGCACTGCTGGGGAAGTGTGCTAAAACCTGCTATAGAAATCAAAAGATGCTCAGAATATTAAAACAAATTAAAATGGTTCTAGGAGTTGAATAACGTTTTTTTTTTTTTTAATGTAGTACGTATTATCTAATACTACAGAAGTGATATATATTTTTTAAAAACACGCACACGTTGGATATTGCTTGGATTGCTCCTTTAATTGCTTCTACTAACACAAAGAACTCTGGAGATAACCTACCTTTGTGGGTTGTAACTGGACAGGGATATTCTCTTCGACCGTAACGGTACAGTTGCAGTTGATTTCTTCCTTGTGCGCTGGTGTGGTGGAGATGACAGATGGATTTACTGCCGGATTCAAATTTGTCCCGTTGCCAAAGGCATGAATGGCATTTTCTAAAAAAAAATATTTGAAAAAAAAGAGCAACTTATTGATCAAACGAGTAGCTGATAAAATTATTTTATTGCTTTATAATACAAATCATGTTAAAACAGACAATCTGCACATAAAATTAAAAAAAAAAAAAAACAATAAAAATTGCTAAAGGGTAAAATGCCAAACTCCAGTGTCATTAGCCAGCCTGCAGGACATTCAGTTTTGCAGTACTGTAGCTTGATCAGATGTTCACATTTCAGAACAGAACCGACGCGACTCGCCCTTGATTACCAATGCCATTAAAGAGACCAATGATTGAATCAAAAAGGGAAACACAACTCATTAATCTTCTCCCTCTCTAGACATATTTGTAATATAGTTGGAGCGATGTGGCAGTAACACAGCTGCTGTCCTCGCATAACTTGTGATCTGGACAAACATTTGCTTCCTAAAACTTCCCATGCAATATATTTTCTAACTGAACAGTACAGGATTCATTAGCAGTAGCCCAGGCTTGGTGTCATTACTAGGGCCTTGTGTACTAGACCAGGGGTGCGCTAACTTTCCCCCCTGCGTCCCGATGTCTGCACTCCCCCCCCACCCCCTGCTCGCGCCCCGCTCCTTACCATGTCTCCGGCGTCAAATGACGCGTCACCAGAGACAAGGTAAGGGAAGCTGCAGAGGCCTCACGCGATCCCCTTGGGGAAGAGCGCGGGGCCTCTGCAACAGCCGCACCACCCCTGAAAAATCTCACCCCCCCTAGTTTGGTGACTAGACTGTCCCCCCCTAGACTGTGAAGCCAGTTCCCTAAGATGGAGAACATTTGACTCAAATTCATTCCAAAGAGCTGATCTCTTCTCCAGAATATGGAGACATATACATATACAGTACATTCATTATTTGTTGAACATTTGCTTTATTTTTTTATTCTTTCCTTTTCCTTCACTCCCAAACAGATTTGTATTTCCTTTTTCGTGACAATGGTGCAAAGCTTTCGTCCCGTCTTTTGCCTTCTCCCCCCCCTTCCTCCTGGCTGCATTAATACTCATGTCTTTAGTTGCATTCCTTCTAGTTCCTCCGAAGAGTCTAGTGTGTCATTCTGTGCTAACATACATCATCAAAATGTATTGTCCTGGTGTTAAAGAATGGATTACCACCATATAAAGTCATAACACTAGTAACTATAAGAATTTAAACTATATGCAATAAATGTAATATTTATCTCTTACTAGTGCAGGTGTCCCAGACTAAATATTTAAGCTTCCAACACAAAACGCACATCAATTTCACCCCCCCGTCCCAAAATCCCCCCTCCCCACCCTCCCCAACAAAAATCTTTAGAAAATCTATCACTCCTAACTAGTGATCGGTGACATTTTTAAAGAAATCTGAATCTGTCGCGGGTTGGCCGTTTAGCTGCGCAATTCCAGGGATCCGCCTCAAAAAAGTATATTCTCTCTCTCTCCCTCTCACCTTCCATCTCTCCCAGTCCCTTCCCTCCCTCACTCTCTTCCCCCCCCCCACACCAGAAAGTGTTGCGAAACAGGCAGGAAGTGGAAGCGGCCATATAAATACTTTGTTTGTTTTTGAATTTCGCCTAGTAATCCTAAGGAACGAATTTCCCGGCTGATTGCCGCAGAAGCCGCCCGGCGGGAACCGCGCCGTCATGGATTCCGCTCTGATTTTAAGATGACGATAATCCGACTCCGGGTTTCATGCCTTGGATCGGAGGGAACCCACGAAAGACTGGGAAAATGCGTGGAACGGATTCCAACAGGTTGGCGCATTTCTACTCCCGACTTCTCTTACGCCGGAGTTACTAACCTAATGTGCCCCGACCATGACGACAGTACAGCCTTACAGTGTAAAGTGTCAAGCTCAGTCTCTTGTGAAACTTCCACGTAAAACATGTCTGCATTCACACTTACGGAGACAGATGTTATTCGTAAGGAGGTGCAGGAAGGTTTCGCATTCCTCCTGCCGGTTGCCACTAGTATTACAGGTGCACCAGGGAGCCACACTAGAGGAGGAGTTATCCACATAATTTGGTGTTATTGCACTTCCTGTAATGAAAACGAGGAAAGCGTTAAAATCAGATAAGTTGGGCGTCGTCATATTTCGGACCTTTATTGATAATGAACACTTGGCGCTGCGTCTTATTGATAGAGATGTGGAGATGTCTCCAGATTTGGTTTACAAAATGTCGCTGTTTGCTTGCTTCGATGTTTTGCGCAGTGGAAGCCTTGCGTGCTCAGAGATAACGGGGAAAGGCCGTGGGGGATGCAGACCTGTCTGACATGTGACTGTCACTGGAACCCTTATTCATCCGCCTAATGTGGTATTTCTGCAGTGCCTGAAGTGGTCATTTTGGCGGTTTCGGACGAATATTCCTATAGAATTTAACCCTGAGGTGGCAGGAGCGTCAGTCCTGTTATTTCTGACATAACTGTAAACTTCCAAAACAATCTAGGTGAAATTCATTCAGTCTGTACTGCTAATTGGAATCTGCAGGGTGGAGTGGTTATGCTATATATCAGGGTCACCAAACGCCATAACGGGCTATTATCTAATTCATTAGCACAGGGGGTTCTCAACTCCTGTCCTCAAGAACCCCCAACAGGTCAGGTTTTCAGGATATTCCTGCTTCAGCACAGGTGGCTGAGACTGATTGAGCCACCTGTGCTGAAGTTGAAATATCCTTAAAACCTGACCTGTTGGTGGCTCTTGAGGACTGAGTTCGGCTACCCCTAAGATATATATGTGTCATTTGACATGATGTGATTAACAATTAGTTACATAGTTACATAGTAGATGAGGTTGAAAAAAGACGTACGTCCATTGAGTTCAACCTATGATAAATTTTGCAACAGATACTTTATCCTATATCTATACTTACAGTATATTGATCCAAAGGAAGGCAAACAAAACCCCCCAGTGACACATTATCCAATGATATCTCATAAGGGGAAATAAATTCCTTCCTGACTCCAATAATTGTCAATCAGATTACTCCCTGGATCAACATTCTTCCCATGTATACATATTTGGTATATCCCTGTATACCTTTCCTTTCTAAAAAGATGTCCAACCTTTTTTTGAACAAATCTATTGTACCTGCCATCACAGTCTCCATGGGTAATGAATTCCACATTTTAACTGCCCTTACTGTAAATAACCCTTTCCTTTGTTGCTGGTGAAATCTCCTTTCCTCCAACCTAAAGGGATGCCCCGAGTCCTTTTACAGCTACTTGTAACTGTCCCCGAATATATTTGTATATAGTTATATCATATCCCCTCTAAGACGGCTGTTTTCTAATGTAAATAAATCTAATTTAGCTAGCCTCTCCTCGTAAGTCAGATTGTCCATCCCCTTTATTAATTTGATGGCTCTCTAGTAAGAGATTAAAAAACAAGCTGTTGCTTTCTTTACTTTAACCCTTTATTAGAGGGTGGTAACAGCTTCCGCTGGATGTGGGACTTGAATATACAGTACATGAGATGCTGGAGTAGTGACAGATAAAGATTGTAGAAAGGATCTAATTAACGTGAAATTTCAAATGCTGCCAAACTTGTTGATTTGTGGCCCATTAGCCCTCCAATTACTAAGGAATATACAGACAACCAGCAACAAATTGTGACAGGGAGATTAACACACATCACTTATTGGCAGATTAAACTGCACTAAACAGAGGTTCTCACACTGAAATGTGTCACACGGAATAAACTGCCCCATTGGGACAGCCCTCCATCTGAAGTGGTCATCTTAACCTTTTCACAACATGCACGGTTACTTCAGATATTGGGCGACTTCATAGGTTGGAGGAAAGGAGATTTCCCCAGCAACAAAGGAAAGGGTTCTTTATAGTAAGGGCAGTTACAGTGTGCCATTCATTTACCATGGAGACTGTGATGGCAGATACAATAGATATTTAAAAAACATATTTTTAAAAAGGAAAGGTATACAGGGATATACCAAATAAGTAAACATGAGAAGGATGTTGATCCCGGGAGTAATCTCCTTGCCAATTCTTGGAGTCAGGAAGGAATTTATTTTCCCCTTATGAGATATCTTTGGATGATATGTCACTGGGGTTTTTTGATTGCCTTCCTCTGGATCAATATACGTATGGATATAGGATAAAGTGTATCTCACCTAAATGTAGCATAGGTTGAACTTGATGGACGTACGTCTTTTTTAATCCTCATCTAATGCTATATTTATTCTCTCCATTTTCATCATGTAACAAAAATATGTTCAAATCTGTTCTGAACATAAATGCCGTACCGTATATACGAATGTACAGCTCTCACATTAACCGTCGAACATATTGCCGTGGGTGTCCGCTAATCCGGGAGAACGCTGGCGTACATTTTGAAGATGAAGATAACGGCAATCACATAGGCTTGTGTTATACAGAAGTGAAGACTTATTGGTGAGGATGGATCCGTCGTTGCCAATAAAGCTTCACTTTTTTTTAACACAAGACCATGTGAATGCTGATATCTTCATCTTCTGAACATAAATGGCTGGTAATCAGTGAGCTGTGTGATCTCCCAGGCTAGCGCACAACAAATGAACGATTTTCATGTCCATTTAAAGAACCACAAATGGGAAAGAATCACATTTTCTCCCGGACTACTGACAGCTTTATATGGTCACCAATCACGGCGGCTGCGGGCAGAGAAATTCACCATGCCGCTTGTCGCTTAATCTATGTATTACCCTTTAACAAATGCATGCCTCCCCACCCAAAACGTTGACACTTCCTATTTCTGCCCCCTCGGTTAAAGGGTAATAAAGATATGCGGAATTAAGCGCGCGGTGAAGTCGTCCAGTTGCGGGCGCCATGATTTGTTGTCATACTGGCGACTCTCCGTCATCACCCTAATAACCATTGGAGACTAACGTCATGCGAGTGTGCGAGAGGTAAAAGCAAATTGTATCTATAACATGGGCGCCAGAATGACCTGCACAGCATTGCTGCTCAAACCATGTTGCAAACCCTTAAGGCAGTGAATGGGTTACAAGTGTATTCCTGCGTTAGTCATCTACAGGAGCAACTGGGCAAAAGATCAACATGGTACAGTACCTATAATTCCTGTGTAAGCCATGAGGCAGGCGGCATAATTCTCCCGTGCACACCCGGTAGCAGACTGCAGAGAAGGCTGACAATTGAACTGGAACTCTGCAAAGCGGGACCTGAATCAAGGGAAAGAGCTGTGATAAACACTTCTGCAACATAGTAACCCGTTTAGTTTGGGAATCGTGCATGTGCTCTCACAAAACCCCCCTAACTCACGTTCGTGCTTCCCCCTTGTAATCATTTTGGGGATAATGTATCAAAACCCATAGATGGATGAAAGTTCCAAAAAAGTACTGTAGATTTTCTGCATTATGTATTAATCTGAACATGTAGCTGCTCTTATTACAGTATATGCTATGGCAAACTGTGTTATGAAAGCATTATTAAATATAGCACCAAAGTAGCCTGTGCAGAAATCCTGATGCAGACTTTACGGGGGACGTCTCACATACAAAACTAATTAAGCGGCAGCAATTATTGACTTTCTTTAAAATAGTGATTACCCTTCAAATTAACATTTGACTTATTTTATTCCTGTGAAAAATGAATGTGTTTTTATTTTCACCAGGTCCTCTGTATTTCTTATCTTGTCTGGTAACGAGGGTTTCATAAATACAAATGTAGTCCTGATTGGTTTTTCGGCTATAGGTCTGCCCTCCTCCTGGCAGTAAAGCCTAGTAAGTTTAGGTTTGCAGGAGTAATCATGGGGCCAATTCATACACGTGCAAGCATATCAGTTCTCGCTATATTCAATAAGAATTATCTATGCTAAAATATCCCTGCTCAAAAAAAGCTCCTTTGCATACAGCGTTCGAAACCAACGCGTTCTGCGTGATGCAACGTGTCTGTTTTTCCGATGTCAGTGTGATAAAGGAGAGATATTGCTATTAGTGTGAGCTCTCTCCTCATTAATAGTTCCATCCAATCTTCATTCCCATTATAACAATGATAATGACTAACCCATCCTACTACTGGCAAGACATATACCGATGCGCCAAGACTTAACGGCTTCGGTGCCGCGGCCATGTGACCAGGGAACCGAAGAATTAATGCTGCAGGGTAGGTCCCATTCAGAAGCATGGACCCCGCTCCCCCCGCAGCACGATCGCTGCAGACACTGTCCCGGGATGTTTGCTTTTTCATCCTTGGCGCCCGGGACAGTGAGTCTTACTATTGTATAGTATGTCTTTATTTATATAGCGCCATTAATGTACATAGCGCTTCACAGTAGTAATACATGTGGTAATCAAATAAATAACAGATAATATAAATAACAGATCATGGGAATAAGTGCTTTAGACATAAAAGTAACATTTCGGAAGAGGAGTCCCTGCCCCGAGGAGCTTACAGTCTAATTGGTAGGTAGAACGTACAGAGACAGTAGGAGGGAGTTCTGGTAAGTGCGTCTGCAGGGGGCCAAGCTTTATGTATCATGTTCAGAATATCCACAGTGCTATTCATATGCTTCTTTAAGCAAGTGTGTCTTAAGGTGGGTCTTAAAGGTGGATAGAGAGGGTGCTAGTCGGGTACTGAGGGGAAGGGCATTCCAGAGGTGTGGGGCAGAAAGTGAGAAAGGTTTAAGGCGGGAGAGGGCTTTAGATACAAAGGGGGTAGAAAGAAGACATCCTTGAGCAGAACGCAAGAGTCGGGATGGTGCATAGCGAGAAATTAGGGATGAGATGTAAGGAGGAGCAGAAGAGTGTAAAGCTTTAAAAGTGAGGAGAAGAATGGAATGTGAGATGCGGGATTTGATCGGAAGCCAGGAGAGGGTTTTCATGAGGGGAGATGCTGAGACAGATCTAGGAAAGAGTAGAGTGATTCTGGCAGCAGCGTTTAGGATAGATTGTAGGGGAGACAGGTGAGAGGCAGGAAGGCCGGACAGCAGGAGGTTATAGTAATCAAGACGGGAGAGAATGAGGGCCTGAGTCAGAGTTTTAGCAGTCGAGCAACAGAGGAAAGGGCGTATCTTTGTTATATTGCGGAGGAAAAAGCGACAAGTTTTAGAAATGTTTTGAATGTGAGGGGCGAATGTGAGAGAGGAGTCGAGTGTGACCCCTAGGCAGCGTGCTTGGGCTACTGGGTGAATGATTGTAGTTCCAACAGTAATGTGGAAGGAGGTAGTAGGGCCAGGTTTGGGAGGAAGTATGAGGAGCTCTGTTTTAGCCATGTTGAGTTTAAGGCGGCGGAGGGCCATCCAGGATGATATAGCAGAGAGACATTCAGAAACTTTGGTTTGTACAGCAGGTGTAAGGACAGGTGTTGAAAAGTATATTTGTGTGTCGTCGGCATAGAGGTGATATTTAAACCCAAAAGATGTTATTAGGTCACCTAGAGAGAGTGTGTACAGAGAAAAGAGAAGAGGTCCCAGGACAGAGCCCTGGGGTACCCCCACAGAGAGATCAATAGAGGAGGAGGAGGTGTTAGCAGAAGAGACACTGAAAGTACGATGGGAGAGGTAGGATGAGATCCAGGATAGAGCTTTGTTCCGAATACCTAGAGTATGGAGAATGTGGAGGAGAAGAGGGTGGTCCACTGTGTCAAAAGCTGCAGAGAGGTCGAGTAATATGAGCAGAGTGTAATGACCTCTGTCTTTGGCAGCATGGAGGTCGTCAGTTATTTTAGTGAGGGCTGTTTCGGTGGAGTGAGCAGAGCGGAAGCCAGATTGTAGAGGGTCTAGGAGAGAATAGGTGTTGAGAAAATGGAGCAAGCGAGAGAATACAAGACGTTCAAGGAGTTTAGAGGCAAAAGGCAGGAGGGAGACAGGTCGATAGTTAGAAAGACAGGTAGGGTCAAGCTTGTTGTTCTTGAGTAATGGTATGACTGTTGCATGTTTGAAGGAGGATGGAAAGGTTCCAGAGCAGAGGGAGCAGTTAAAAATGTGTGTGAGCGTAGGGATTATAGTAGGAGCTAGAGGTTTTAGGAGATGGGAGGGAATGGGGTCAAGAGGGCAAGTGGTAGAGGGAGAGGAGGCGATCAACAGCGACACATCCTCCTCTGAGACAGTGGAAAAAGAGTCAAGGAAGGCAGGAGGAGAGTTAGGAAGAGGTGTAGGATGGGAGGAAGAAACAGAGGGGATGTTCTGCCGTATGGATTCCACCTTTTCCTTAAAATAGTCAGCAAAGTCCTGAGCGGAGATGGAGGAAGGAGAGGCAGCTGAGGGTGGTTTGAGTAGAGTATCAAAGACAGAGAACAGTCGGCGTGGGTTAGACTTGTGCATGTTGATTAGTGAAGAAAAGTAGGCTTGTTTAGCTTGCGAGAGGGCAGAGTTGAAACAGGATAGCATAAATTTGTAGTGAAGGAAGTCTGCGAGAGTGTGAGACTTCCTCCAGAGGCGTTCAGAGGAACGAGTGGAGGAACGCAGCATGCGCGTGTGGGAATTTAGCCAGGGTCTAGGGTTAGAAGGGCGAGTGCGGCAGATAGAAAGTGGGGCATGTAGATCAAGAGACGAGGACAAGGCAGAGTTGTAGTTCCTGACCAGGTTGTCAGGGTCTGTAGCAGAGCTGAGAGAGGAGAGGGTGGAGCTTAAAGTGGACTCAAAGTCAGGTAAGTGAATAGAGTGCAGGTTTCTGCAGAACCGGGGGGTAGATGGAGGTGGCGAAGGGGAGAAGCGAGATAGAGAGAATGAGATGAGGTGATGGTCAGAGAGAGGAAAAGGGGAAATGGAGAAATCAGAGAGAGAAAAGTTTTTAGTGAAAACCAGGTCTAAGTAGTGGCCATCATTGTGGGTGCTGGCTGCAGTCCACTGTTGAAGGCCAAAAGAAGAGGTTAGAGAAAGAAAGTGGGAAGCCCAAGGGAGAGAGGGGTCACAAATGTGGCAATTGAAGTCCCCAAGGAGAAGAACAGGGGAGTCTGAGGAGAGAAAGAAAGAGAGCCAGGATTCAAAGTGAGAGAGAAAGGCAGAAGGGGAATGAGTAGAGGTAGGTGGGCGATAGATGACCGCCACATGGACCGGGAGAGGAGAGAAGATCTGGACAGTGTGAGCCTCAAAGGAGGGAAAAGCAAGAGAGGGGGGAATAGGAAGGGTTCGGTAACGGCAGAGAGAGGAGAGCAGGAGCCCCACGCCTCCACCCCTGCCATCAGGGCGCGGAGTGTGGGAGAAGGAAAGGCCACCGTAGGAGAGGGCAGCTTCCAGAGCAGAGTCAGACTGAGTGAGCCAGGTCTCAGTTATAGCAAAGAGAAGCAGGGAGTGAGAGAGAAAGAAGTCATGCACAGAGAGGAACTTGTTAGAAAGGGAGCGAGCATTCCAAAGGGCACAGGAGAAAGGGAGAGAGGAGGGAGGGTGGCAGGGGATGGGTATGAGGTTGGAGGGGTTAACACCAGAAGGAGTAGAGATTGCATTTGGCAGGCGAGGACGAGAGCAAGTAGAAATAAGGCAGGGACCAGGATTGGGAGAGATATCCCCAGAAGCAAGGAGGAGAAGCATGGATAGGAAGTGGATGTGTGAGGATGATTTGTAGGGGTGTGTTTTAGTGTAGGGGATATAGCTGTGTGGTGTCAGAGGACGCAGGTAAGAAAGGAGTTCATGTGAGCTGAGAAGTGGGGAAGGAAGGAGAGATGGAGATATATGAATAGAGTTAGAGACATACTGAGGCGGGTAAAAAGAAGTGCATAATTTGAGAAGAAGTGAAGTCACAGCAAATATAAATGGTAAAGGCAGCATCACAGCAGTAATGATGCAGTCTGGTATTGATGATATCCTTCTTTCCAGCGTAGTTCACATGCAGGAATCAGGGCCAGATGGGGTGTCCACTTCTTACTCACTTCTTTTGAACTTCCTTTTAAACTTCAGTTGTTCAGTCGTCTTGCCACTTATAATGGGCCACTTGGATATGCGCTGCAGGCAGACTAGCTGTTCTGACTTGGTTTATATAGGCCTAAAAAGTCACCTGACAGTGGTTCTGTCTGCTTAATTAGCACATCTGAGGCACATTCAAACAGATTGTTTCCTACACAGGGTGTTCCCTGCCTAGGTGTCAATGCTTAATGTAATTAACAGTTGAAGCAGACAGGATTCAGATATGGGATATTACCTAAGATTGTTTCAGTTGCATATACTGAAATACACACAGCAATATTATATATATATACTACATCTGAATATACACACACACATCTCCATAGCCCAATCATCCCATAGCCAAGCCAGGGAAAGGTGGGGGTATGTTTGGGGGTGGGATCTCACCTGTCAATTCCTATTTTCTTTTTGTTTTTAACAATACCATTTAAATACCTAATTGTACAGATACAGTACAAACAAGGGAAATAACAAAACCTCCCAAAGATCCCTCTTAAATTGCACTATAAAGTATAGGGGTTAATTATTATTTTGGACAATCATTGGCTTTTAGTGGCAACTGTCCTCCTACAGTGCTGGGAGCGGTTACTTAGTGTACCTTAAGTAGCCAATTAGACAATTGTGTCAGGGAGTAATTAACCCCTATACTTTATAGCAGCCCTGGAGTGCAATTTAAGAGGGATCTTTGGGAGATTTTGTCACTTCCTTGTTTGTATCTGTGTAATACTACCATTCCTTATGTACCGGCTGTGCTTTGATTGAAATTCTCATTATTAAGATTTGGTGAGCGGTCTACCACAAGTTATGTTAAATACCTAATTGTGTGAGATTTGAGCATTTGACAAATTTCCAAAGGCCATGGACTTGCAAGTACTTAGGCCTTAATGTATACGGTGAGATTACATTCTGAGCTGTAGTGCTATTTAGCACTCATTGTTTGCACTGTAATGAATAGGCCCTATGATTTAGAAACAACCTTAACGCGAAAGAGACTAGATCAAAAAATTGGAATAACCGTAGAAGGATTTGTTTACCATAGAAATATAAAAACTTTCAAAATCACTTAAAATATTTATTTTAAAAGACACCAATCATGCACATTAAACATTCTACTTCAATTATTTCACTTTGATCCTAGAAGGGAGTGAACCTCTAAGCAAAATCCCTACACGTTTTCTAGGATACACATATTTCCACTGGGGCATTAGGGTTGGTGTGAGGGTTATTCAAATGTATATGTACATCTTGTTTATTTATGAATTCGTTTACATTTCAGCTCAGCAAATAATGCAGCAGCATAACTGCTATGATGGGGAAGAGTATTATGAGTAAGAGTACTACGAGTAAGAGTACTACGAGTAAGAGTACTACGAGTAAGAGTGCACCTCTTGCATGAAAAGTATGGAGTTTCGGGTCTTCAGCAAGGAATCCGTCAGAATTCACCAGGGTTCTTCTCGGTTAACTCCTCTGTAGACATGGACACATTTTTGGGGCAAATTTGGATCCGCAACGGATCGGTCGGATCCTTTGTCCCACAGATTTCAGCGGATCAGTCTCAAAAAGGGCGATTCGCGTTTTGCGTTTTGCGGATTTTTTTAATCGTTATTAGTACTAATACATTCTGTGAATTCCGCAGCCCGCCGCTGGATCGCTGAATCCGCGGATTGGATTCCAAAAAACTCTCAGCTTCAGGCTGACAGGTCGTATGAACAGCTAAAGGGAGCGCACTACAGACATACTGGTGCATGCATTTAGACAGCACCAATAACAGCACTGGCTTCTTAACTAAAAACGGAGCCACACTATATGTAGTGACGCCCAGACTACTATCGGTTTTGCCTAGTGGGGCGCATACATCAGGCGCTCCAGGCACCTTACTCAAGGAAGGTAGAGGGAGAGGGAGAGTATATAAGGGTCCTAAAACTATTCTGTCTAGATATCACCTGACATATAGGGACGTTACCCTGAAATACATAGCCCCACCTTACACGGCTATTAGCCATAACTACCTAGTAACCCTCCCACGCTGTGATCCCAACCCACTACACAGGTTATATACCTTTATGATACTAATATGGGATTATGATGGGAACATCAGCAGAACCAATACGACAGTATACTAAACAACAGTCTCCCACAAATTGAATCACTCTCATAGCAACACTGCACTACCCCGGTGCTCTCTCTGTGTTTCCAGAAACCACATAGTGGAATTTTAGACATTAAGTCTTTTGTATATATGTTTAATAAATGTGATTTTATAATTGTACATGTATGGCTATGGAGCTATCTCCAAGGATTGAATTTTTCCTAGCCTAACCAACTGGTCTAGCGAGTGCAAATAGGAATCTTTTAGGCCACCTCTGTGACCCACCACCCCTCTTAACTTGACTATATATCCCGTATGCACCCTATTATTCTCTCCCAGTAATATATTTTATTCCAATTTATGGAGAGCGGCAGCCAACCCCTGCTTTGTTATATATGCCACGTATGTAAGTGCAGAGTCAAGATAAAAACGTGATCCCCTTGGAAGTGTGGCCACGCTCCCCAACATGCAGAGAGGTCATCCCCCAGCCAATGGGACAGAACAAAAAGTGCCAGCAAGGGGACGAGCGGGTGCGATTTCAAATGACTATCATCAGAATCCTCGACTAGAGCCAGGCCCCTCTAATTCTTTAGATGATGCTGATTGTGGTATAGAGACGAAGATGCAGACTCAGTACTCCCAGAATACTTTACTTATGTAATTGTTAGCCACTAAATGCCCTTTGTGCCACCTTTCAAACTACAGTATGATTTATCATGATATACAAACTCGCAAGTCTCTCTATAGATTACTGCATCAATGTACTCATTTTTGGGGAGACTTGGGGTCACTGGTTTACTTTCCACTAGAGGAATAATATGCTAAAACATTGACTAAGAGCTTTTTGCTCCATCTTTCAATTTGGGGATTCATTCAAGACAGAGTATATACTGTACAATGCCTGTATTAATTTTTGGGGTGACTTAGTGTCGCTGCGATTGACTCCAGTTGAAAACTTTGGATGTTTGTCGCCTTATCTTGCATAATCATTTTCCGTTTTTCCGTTACATTAAGGTTTTCTCATTGTTTTGATTATTTTATAATTAAATTAAGCATTTATCCAGCCGTTAAAGGATTATTCATACTTATTTCATTTTTTGCCATAGTTTGGTAAAAAAAACAAATTGAGTGTGAGTAAAACGAAATCCAAAACAAAACACGGAAACAGTTTACAACCAACAATTTGTTGTTAGACCCAATACCGGAACTAAAACGCCACGATAATGCTCACCCTTAATTAAGGGGCATATGTATTAAGATGATACAATAAGCTCAATAATATTGCATAATTTAATCACTTTATATCATCATTAAATGTATGAGATTTTACTTCTTGTGTATAGGGAATATTTTCACTGGTGGATTTAATGGCCACAAAAAGAACTGAAAGTGTACAAGGTACAGACGCAAACTTTGATTAGATTAAGTTAGACTGAAGACACATCCTTGCAACCATAGGGAACTTCTTATTGTCTAACTGTATGCCAAAAGTATTCTTCACACAGTCACTCATGGACTTATACTAGTAGGAACACGGGACTGCTCTTGTTATACAGTAGGCTTGATCTTTTATTGGTCTCTAACTCAAGGACTCTTTACACAATACCAAGAAAAAAAGCAGATAACACACACTCAACTGTAGGTAAAAGGGCCATGTTCTTCTGCTATTAAACACGAGTCAGGGATATCATGGAAAATCCATAGATAAAAATGGCATTTCCCTCTGTGTATTGAGCTGCTTGAGTGCTTTTACTGTACTTAAACAGAAAGAGGAGAGAGCAACAATGAAGAATGTCATAATTAAGAGTGAACCTCTAAAATGAATAGCACTTTCATGCTAGGAAGAAGCAAGATACTCAGAATTCATACATTAGGGATTCTGGATTAACTCCTCTGCAGCTGGAACCTCCAGTGACCGGGAGATTTTCCAGGATGCTTTGCCGTTGCTGGACAAAAAACATATGTAATATCTGCTATCGCCTTTAATAAATGTATAGTGTATCCTCTGTTACAGGTATGCATCATGTGACTGCTTCCTAGAGGCTGGATAATAGTTTTGCAAAGCTGCATTATATGGAAAACAGAGAGAAAGACCCGAATGAATCAGAGGAACAGAGAGTGATTATAATAAAAAGAAGTACCTGCAGATGTAGTTCTCTTTACAAGAATCGAGAGGGGTGAGGCAGTTGGGTTTCTCTTTTGTCTCGTAGGAGCACGCCGGGACAATGGTTTGCCTTCTCCGCTCTGCACACGCGGTGTCTTCGCATGGGCAGAAGAGCAGTTCATTGGTGTACTCAGCGGGGACGCGGTCCAAAAACTTTCTCAAGGCCTTGTGGCACTTGGAGCGGTTGCACATGTCCGTCCGAGCCCCACGTCGGATGCACAGGGAGACGTAGTCAGTCCGTAGCTTTTGACATGTTTCATCCACATTGCAGGCTTTAGCAGCGTCCAGGCAGCGGTTAACTTGGGTGACTTCATTCTCAGAACCTGCAAAACGTGGCAGGAGTTAAAGGGAGAAAAAAAGTACACGTGTCAAGACGCAGCTACGGAAGAGAAACAATGCACAATTCATAGTTCTGGAGCAGCAGTGGGTGTTGAAAGGTTGTTGAAATTCTAGATCAGCCACAGCGTGCTGTAGAGCGTGCCGGCCGTGGCAGAGCGTGACATCTCTGCCGGGGTCCCATGCTTCCGTATCAACCCCACCCTCCCCACAGCATTAATTCTACGGCTGCATTCCCGTAGCGTGCTCCGGTGCCGGAGACATCCAGTCTGGCTACATCTGTACTGTAAATGTTTTTAGAAGGAATGTAAATATACAGTATATATACTGAATATTTACATTCCTTCTAAAAACATTCCTTCTATAAACAACTGTATATACTGTATATATATATATATATATATATATATATATATATATATATATATATATATAAAGAAAAAAAGAAAATATAGTAGCATCACTCCCAAAAATGTGTATATCCAAATAATATGGAATATTCTTAAGTGTTTGACTCAAAGATAAATATTGCTGCTATAATAGTACCTCTCAGAAACAGCACTCAACATACAGTATCACCGTAACAATGCAAATAACAACAACGAATATCAATAATACCAGTCCCTTGATAAATCCAATAAATCAGTCTGCCGAGGTAAAGGTGTCTCTGGTAATTGGGGAAGTATGCTGCTCTCAATGGATGAACCACATCCTAAGGAATACCTAATGAGGGGACAAAAGAGAAGAGAGCGCAAGCCCCATAGCATAAAATGTATATTTAATTAGGGGAAGGGGACAGGGGGAGGAGACAAGTGCACTCACAAAGGTGATAATCAGTAGTGCGTTTGTGAAGAATATCACCGCCAGTAGATCCCGCTCGGCTGCCAGAGTCCTCCACGAGTTTGCTGGGAGTTAGACTAACTGAAGATCAGCTGGGGAGTAGGTGGCGAAGCTGGAATCCTCGTATCCTGGTGTGTAGAGCTAATGCAATGGCAGGATCTACTGGCGGGATCTACTGGCGGTGATATTATTCACAAACGCACTACTGATTTTTACCTTTGTGAGTGCACTTGTTTCCTCCCCTTGTCCCCTCCCCATATTCAATATACTGTACGTTTTATGCTATGGGGCTTGTGCTCTCTTCTATTTTCTCCCTGGGTAGTTTTGGGCTATTATTCTGTCCTCCTCCTGGCAGTAATGCCTAGAAAGGGTAGGTTGCCAGGAGCAATCATGGGTTTTCCCCACTCCTTGCAGTGAATCAGTGAAGGTAGTGTCATCAGGTCTTGTGTCCAATTAGAGGCACAGGGGTGGTGCTTACTGGAGCTGTACTTAATGCATTGTACTTCCTGATTTAGTCAGTCTGCCTCTACTGTGAGAGGGGCAAGGTCATATATATATATATATATATATATATATATATATACACACATACATACATGTTAAATATGTTTTCTTTGTGGGGGGAACAAAGGGTAAATGTGATCTACCATCATGTTTTATTTTTTTAAGTTCCAGGCACATTCATTTTTAGAGGTCAACAATAAACTTCATATTGTGATTATGAAATCAGTACAAATGGAGCAGGTATCCAAACTGGGAGTGGTCACATCTTTTCTCTTATAGAATTATATTACATTTTCTAGAAATTATATTAATGTCTCTCAATGATTTTTCTGCTTGGTGTTCTGGCACCTTTTTTCCCTTCTGCAACATATTAATTGCAAGCTGTAATTAAGATGGGATTGGGGTTAATATGTAAAAAGATGAGTGATGAGTTGGATGTCACAGAGGATTCCGTGGTTATATTATTTGTATCACACGTGGGCTGCTGTGGTTCATTTCTATTACGGACCGCAATTGAAGTCAATAACAGTGATGATTTTGTTGGATGAGCATCGCATCCCAAAGCCAGTGAGTGTGCACAGGGGTTTTGAATAAGCGCACATACCCAAAATCATTGTCAATGCACTGGTGGATGTGCTATTACAAATGTAGTGTTACTGTATTGATTTCAGGATACGCTAAGTCTGTATCCCATAAATATATCCCGCAATCAAGCAAGCAAGCAAACTTTTGACTTTAGAGAGATACATCTCTCGGGGGTCATTTATCAATGTCTATCAGCTGCGAAGTGGAGCAGGAAATCTGAATTCACTACTGATTTCCTGCTCTGCCGATGGGTGAGAGCAAGGCCAGGAGTCCCATGCCTGGAGACTGTGGGGGCCCTGAGAGCACTGTAAGTTGCTGCGGGGGCCCTGAGAGCACTGTAAGTTGCTGCTGGGCCTCCTCCTCCCCCTCTGATGCGCACCTGCCCATTCCCTGCCTCCCGAGAGAGGGAGAGATTGATTGATTGGAGAGTTTATTCATGCACTTTGTGATCATTATACACTACCTCCTGTTATTCGTGTACTGTGAGTGGGAGAAGGGTGGGATGGGGGAAGAAAGAGAAGGGTGGGATGGGGGAAGAGAGAGAAGGGTGGGATGGGGAAGAGAGAGAAGGGTGGGATGGGGGAAGAGAGAGAAGGGTGGGATGGGGGAAGAGAGAGAAGGGTGGGATGGGAGAAGAGAGAGAAGGGTGGGATGGGGGATGAGAGAGAAGGGTGGGATGGGGGATGAGAGAGAAGGGCGGGATGGGGAAGAGAGAGAGAGAATGAGAGAGAGAATGAGAGAGAGAGAATGAGAGAGAGAAGAATGAGAGAGAGAGAGAGAGAATGAGAGAGAATATGAGAGAGAGAGAGAGAGAGAGAATGAGAGAGAATATGAGAGAGAGAGAGAGAATGAGAGAGAATATGAGAGAGAGAGAGAATGGGGGGGGAGAGAATCATCCCCCTAGCCATTCTGCATTTGATGGGCCTGCAATTGGGTATTTCTCTTTGATAAATTTGGTGCAGTACTTTTGCACCAGTTTTGGCCCAGATTAGCAGTTGGGAGACGTTGATAAATAACCCCTCAAGTGTCACAATTGGAGCAGATTTGAGACATTGCTCCAAAAACTTCTCAAACTGCACCATTTTCATTTTGCATCACTATTATGTCAATGTATTAGGTGTTTGGCGTCAATCTGGCTCCACTTGTGTTAGTTTTTAATGGCATGGTTTTGGAGTAGCTATGGGTGGGGGGAGTTCTTTGCAGCAATAGTATAAGGAGATGTATCAAAGTTTGCATCAATATAAAGGAGAAGAGGTGTGCCAGCTCAACTCAACAGATCTGAGAGTGTTACTCTCCTCTGCTTAATGTCAGATGTTCCAAGCTCGAATAACAAGCTTCATACATATGGTGCTGGAGTTAATTGTTACAAATGAAAACAAATGGCCCCCACCTTGATACATACTACCATAGTGTTACCCTTATAAATACAAATAATGGCACTCTGTACGCCCCGTGCAGATGTAGCCAATATTACTGCTCCCGTTGATGCGACAAATCGGCTCAAAACTGCTGCGATATTTCCAAATGTGACCAGGCCCATTGAAACAAATGGCAATATCCATTATCAGCATTACACAGCCCATCATTTCATGTGGCATTAGTGACATGTGGAAGCACAATAACATTGGCTATGTATGTACTATCACACTCTGATGAATGGTTTAATGCAATGAGGATCCACCAATTCAATTTCAGTTTCTGATCCATAGTTGTCTGTATGAGAGACGTATTTAGGGCCATAGATGCTAAGGGGTGCTAAACCATAACGTGTCTTACAGCCTATTCGCACCTTACAACAGCATAGTAAATATGGCCATGGTCATCACGGTCACTTACAGGTGATCATTGATGCAATCAACTTGGGAGGGTAATGAAAACGTGGAGACCTCATAGTGCCTATTCCATTCGGAAAACCGGTCTTCACGAAATCACAAGAGATGGCCGCTGCAAAGTGTATTAGCTTTGTTTTGAGTTGTGCCTGCCACTGATAACAAGCAGTAATAACCAGACATTTAATTTAAATGCTTTGGGGAAGAGCGCGGGGTCTCTGCAACCACTGCGCCCCCTTTGAAAAATCTCAAGCCCCCAGTTTCCCCACCCCTGCTCTAGGAAGTTCTCCCTAAGAGTTCTAGGTTTGTTCGGAGTTGGGTCTGCCCCTGAGAAGAACAAAACAAAAAAGCGCTAAATCTAGTGCATTATTTCATGTACAGAAGTTAAAATCACAAGTAAAATGAGGCACCACACTCACAAACAGCCTTGTAAAAACCACGTTGATCTTTATAATGGGGCACAATGTGTCCTAGTCAGCTGTTGGTAATTAGTTAATTAAATGATTACGGGGTTATATAAATCCCTTAATGAGTGTCTAAGAGACATCCAAATAAATTGATTGGATATGGTATTCATGTATAAAAGCTAGATTTTAGTATCAACCACTGTTTGAATTTGTAGATCAAAAAAATCAATCAAATATAAATTGCTTCACAAACATTACTATCGTAACCAGCAGAAAAGGGACCACAGTGACCTCTAAAGAAAGATCATAATAATAGTTGCATCGACAGATATACAATATATACAATAGAATGGTCAACAATATACATCAAATATTAAAATCACATTTTCGGATAAGAATAATAGCAAAAGATGTGTATATATAATATGTATTCTAAAGTACTATAAGATGGATGTTTTTTCAGTGAAGAATGGTAAGTCGAATAATTAGTTTAGACACAGTAGCATCTTGTTGATACAATATAGAGTTAAAATTCCCTAATAAAGGGTACCATGTCTATGTCTTCGTTGAGACCTTTAGGTGTCAAAGTTCGCATAGTGAAAATCCAATACGAGTCTCTCTTACACAATGTAATAAATCTATATTTACCCAAAGGGTTAGAATCAATTATTTCTAGTCAAACAACACTTAAACCCTTAGGATCACTATTGTGTGCAGTCCAAAAAAGTCTAGATACCCCACGCAGCATGTATTAATTAAGGATATTTCTCCTATGCTCTAGGTACAGGGGTGTGCAAACTTTACCCCCGGCGCCCCCCTGTCTGCACTCCCACCCTGCTCGCGCCACCCTCCTTACCATGTCTCCGGCCTCAAATGACACTGCAGGGTTGCTATGACAACGCGACGTCACATGAAAATGACGCTGTGATGCCATGGCGATGCGTCGCCAGAGACAAGGTAAGTGAAGTTGCAGAGGCCTCATGTGATCCCCCGGCATTTCATTTAAATGCCTTGGGGACGAGCGCGGGGTCTCTGCAACCACTGCGCCCCCCTTCAAAAATCTCGCGCCCCCAGTTTGCACACCCCTGCTCTAGGAAGTTGTCCCTAAGAGTTCTAGGTAGTTCTCCCTAAAAGTTCTAGGTAGTTCTCCCTAAGAGTTCTAGGTAGTTCTCCCTAAGAGTTCTAGGTAGTTCTCCCTAAGAGTTCTAGGTAGTTCTCCCTAAGAGTTCTAGGTAGTTCTCCCTAAGAGTTCTAGGTAGTTCTCCCTAAGAGTTCTAGGTTTGTTCTGAGTTGTGTCTGCCCCTGATAACTAGCAGTAATAACCAGATGCCGGGCCCTACATCATGGTGGGCAGTAGACTTCCCTATTAGGGAAAAAGGAATAATATTTGTTCGTATTGATTCCTTCAAAAGCCTTTTTAGATTGCTTAAATCAGCGGTGGCCAACTCCAGTCCTCAAGTGCCACCAACAGGCCAGGTTTTAAAGATATCCCTGCTTCAGCACAGGTGGCTCAATCAGTCGCTCAGTCATTGACTGAGCCACCGGTGCTGAAGCAGGGATATCCTGAAAACTTGACCTGTTGGTGGCCCTTGAGGACTGGAGTTGGTCACCCCTGGTTTAAACCATGAACAGTAGTTCCACTCGAAATCACGTTATGTTGCAGCAGGACAATCTCCAGGTGAGGATTTCAATGATCATTTTGCTATAATGCACCAGTTTCATAGAGAGCAATAGGAGGAGTTTGAGAGGAGTTAAGCAACACAAATATAACGAGTTATGCATCAATGTCTGTATTTTGAGCTATCCTTTTGCATAGCATATATAATTATGCATAATACTAGAGATAGTAGTACCCACAAACTACAAATGAAAAGTCAATTTTTAGCATCAATATTTGTGCAGTCAGGGCCAAAGAATGCTTGTTACATCAATAGTGGTGTGTGTGTGTGTGTGTGTGTGACATTGTTTTTGTTGCACACACGCAGTGACAGACATAGAAAGAATGGTTTGACATGCATCAAGGCACACTCTCAGAAGTGTGATGCGCAGGCCTCCCAGTCTTTTTCTCTAATGTGTTTAAGTCATTGGGTATCTCCAGAACACGCATGTTATAAAGATCAACTGAAGCATGTGAAGTTTCCGCTTTAGTATGAAATGAAATAATTTTCTGACCACGGCAATTTTTTTCCTTGAGCAAACCCCCAAGAAACAGGAACATCTGGTCACTTAATATCTCCATCCATCATAGAAAGATTTCCTTAGTGGCCGATCTTCCGTGTGTTGCCTGGAAGGCACTGTTCGCCGTACATAAATCTACAGCCCTCTGCGTAGCAGGGTTGCACATGCGGTTCTTAACATCCCCTAAGGGAGATGGTTTTATAATTGAAAGCAGGTGGTACATAGACAAGTGCTGGGAGTATCTTGGCTGACTTTGGATTTCAAGGTTGATGTCATCCCATTCTCCTTCCTTCTCCAACTTACTGGGTGGTTGGAGAAATCAATGTGCTATAGTCACTGGAGCCCTAATGCCAGAGTCCTTCTATCCTCCCACCTCATGGATTGATTGGGCTCCCGGTCAGAAATGGGGTGGTCTGCAACAGTTTCTGGCAGGGAAGGGGGATGTGTGTGCTTTTCATCGTATGAACACATGCTGAATTTCAATTTACTCAATTATGGAAGTTCTTTTCCTCTCAAAAGTAAATAGATGTCCCTTATCCATTAAAATCCTTCGCGTTTACAGTTAACAAAACTTGGCTTAAAAACCCTACTCAAGGTACCTTCCCAGAGTGTCTACGGTGGAGAAAAAAACAAACATCAAACAGGCACACACTGTATTCCAACAAGTCCCTGCACTGGGTAGTTTATAACGCAATTGGAGGTACCTGGAAAGGTAGCGACATTACCTTAGCCGCTGCCTCCGCCTTGAAACAGTCCTCTCTCAGCACCAGTGAATCAAAGCTGCAGACGTAGCCAACGCTGTAACAACCCATGGTGCTGTCCCGCAGGTGAAATGATGCGATAACCCTGAATCCTTCACTCCCTCACCTGAATGGCCCCTTTCCCCACTGGTGTGTTGTGTGTCCCGCTGCAGTGCACCCCGGGTTGCAATAACATTGGCTACATGTGTAGTTACTGCATTAGCCCAGCTTGTCTGTGAATGATTTGCAGAGTGAGTATAATGACAAATTATTTACTATTTACTAACTAGTCTTCCGCCATAAGACACACTCCGGCACCTGAAGACACCTTCCAGCCCATTGACTTAAGTAGGCTATAGAAGAAGATGTCTTATGACTGGACTGCGTGTTAAATATGATGCGCTCTCTCGTCACACACATAAGTGTAATGCCACCTAGAATTAAAGTGAACTGATGCCTTTTCTATGTTTTATGCTTAAATATAGAGGATTGATGCTTTAAGAGATCAGTCAGTTATACATATAATCATATAGTTGTTTA
Organism: Ascaphus truei; assembly: GCF_040206685.1. NCBI lineage: Eukaryota > Metazoa > Chordata > Amphibia > Anura > Ascaphidae > Ascaphus > Ascaphus truei. The sequence goes on from NC_134483.1 coordinate 533,379,496, forward strand.
AACCTTTAATTTGCAGTGTTCCTGTTAAAGCAGCAGTCCATGCTGCCGATTTTTTATTTAATTTTTCCCTTTAATATGTGCATCAACACAATCCACACAGTGATCAGAACTTAGCTACGTTGCCGATCGATCCGTTCTCCTGCGATCGATCGGCGAAGATTCGGCTCGGGGGTTTCACTGACTGTCAGTGCAGCAGAAGAGGACCAAAGATGCAAAGTTCTGTGGGGAAGATCATGTGACCAGGCAGTCACTAGATACAATTGGTGCGCTGCTAGAGAGAGGGCAGGGCTCAAAAAGGGGTGTGCCAGAGCCTGTCTCAGAAGAGGAAGGGGATGTGACTTTGGAAATGGTTGCTATAGAAACCAAAAATGCATGTCACATTATAATACATTCAAAATGTCATTCAGAATTGTTTAAAAAAAATGCTACAAGTATTTTCTCATAGTACAGAGCTTATTTATTTAAAAAAAAAAAAACACATGTAGGATATGGCTTGAACTGCAGCTTTAAGTTGAAAACCTGCTTAGTTTCTCATGTAAGGGGGTCACCCACGGTTCCCCTGATCTTCCTTTGCCCCCTGCCTTACCCCAGTGGCAGTGGGGGAAGGGGACGGCGACTTCTCCTGGTTGGCGCCGCCATCTGGGCCGGCGCCGTCGGGGTCCTGATGCTCGCGCATGCGCAGATAGCCGCGGCGGCCATGTTGTGGTTGGCGCAAGGTTCGCACAATGCGCAGAGGTTGGCAAGGGTAGTGGTGGCCATTACAAGTGTGCAGGAACTCTGGGAGGTTGCGCAGGCGCAGTTAAGCGTAGCGGCGGCCATTACAGCTTCGCACAGGCGCAGTAGAGATCGCGCATGCGGGCACCATAGGAAAGAGGTCCTGAGTGGACTACATCCCCCAGCGGCCTCTGGGGAATGCCCTATGATCCCTATCACCTGTAGCCAGCCAGCCACTGAGACTTGCAGATTCTCTGCAGCAGGGAATTGGTTACAATGTTGTGTGCAGACAGGGTTTGTCAGTTAGGAGCTGGGACTCAAAGAGGGGAGGGTGTGTTTGTGAAGGGAGGAAAGTAGCCTCCGGCACTAGGCCAGAAGTCTCCCCTTAGGCCCCAGCTAGACCCCACACCCCTTCAGCTTGTGACTGTTTAATCAGTTCAGTCAGGGACACAGCTGCAGTGCTGTGTGGCCTGGCAAGAGTGATCAGTGAGACCAGATAAGGGACTATCTGTGTGGTGGGATCATCCTGTTTGACAGAGGACGCCAGCTGTGGAGACTTCAGTGCTGGACACAGGCGGGTCCTCTTCGGTTGTTTTGCTGTACCCGGGCGCCGGAACCCGGGCAGGTACAGTCAGTCATCAAGTGCACCAACTTTACCAACATTCACTCACTTGGGGTACTGTGGGACATATGGGGCTATTGATATAACGTGTGGGGTGCAAAGCCCTGCGTGGTGACCGGGTAGTTGTGCCTATTAGTGTTATACAGGGACACTGTCAATGTCATATTGTTGAAGTATGTTGTGTTGTGTTATTTGCCATATAGTAAACCCTTTTAGCCATAACCTTTGGTGTGGGCTGGTTACTTTATGGATGTTCCTATACGAGGGCCACTCTACACTCCTAGAATCTCACATAGGTGGAGGCGCTGCTAAGAAACGTTCCAGAGAAGCACCCCAGGTTCCCATCAGCGGAAGCTCAGGCCTCCTGTGAACCTGCAGGTATACGCACCACACCTGGTAACATATAGGTTCCCCCTCACATTCACTATATCTGCGATTGGGGGTGGGGGAATACCCGTTACATTTGGAGGCGCTGCTGAGATCAGTCCTGGGGTGCTCTATTTTATTTTTGTGTCAAATTGTCCACCATGTTCATACCCTCAATCCATGAGGTCCATACTTGGGCCTGCTGGTGTAAAGTACTGCCTAGTTACATGGTGGTAGTAGGGAACGTTCCCAGTCATGTGGATGGGATTGAAATTTGGGAGGCCCTAAAAAAACTCCTGGGCCTAGACCAAGGGTGAAAGCAGATGGATCAAAGGTTTGACATCACTGCCCAGTAGAGTAGCCTATGGATAGCGGCGGGTCAGGAATTATGCAGGGAAAATGGCCCTTGGACTTTATCAGCCCCAGGTGCCCCACCAGAAGACTATCTCCTTGTATATGCAGAAAGCCCTAGCGTAGTTAAAGGGACTGTGCACAAAATGGAGTTTTTCTCATCAGGGAATGCCAAAAGTGAGTCACCCCTAAAATGGCGTCTCCCGCTAAATCAGGAGAGTGCACGTGCTGCTGACTGCCAGCCTGCACAGAAAAGTGTTGCAACAATCTGTCCGGGTTTGGCGTGAAAATCAGAGCCCCTCCCCTGCGATGTGAGTGACTCTGCGCATAGCCAGAAACACCCCTTGAAAGAGTGTGCCGCCCCTACTCTAAATTCCACCAGGGGGAGTGAGCACAGTGAACTGTCAGTAGGAACGGCTGTTCCCCATAAGAAATATACAGGATGCAGCAAACCACAACCTCAGCTACCAGGGGCATGGCGAGCGAGAAAAGTAAGTCAACCATTTCTTTTGTGCCCGTGTCTGCATAATGTGAGGACAGGCGATATGGACTTTGCCTACTACTCATTGCCTAAAGGGTTCCTGGAAGTATCTACTGACGGGATCGCCAGCTTGAGGTGTTTGGGCCCTGATTGTGTATTCCTGGGAAAATAACTTGTTTGGGGAGCTATTTTCTTTGTGAATGGAGCAAACCATCTTGTGTCTAGCCCTTTTCTGCCTACGCTTGAGGAGAGCGGCTTACCTGTGACTTGGGCCCGCTGCACATCGACATCCCTCAGCAGCAAGCGCTGGTGCGGCCGAAGCCGCGGAAGAGTCCCACGGCCGTGGCGACTCCCAGTGTGTCGGAGGGACATCCGGAGACGGGACCGGAGGAAGAGGAACCCATCGCAAGCCAGCGGAGTGGTGAGGAACCTCCTTACTCCCCACAGGCTCCGATGGAGGCGGCCGTGGAAAAGGCCCCAACTAAATCTCATGACCTGACGGGGGCCCGTGTGACACCATAACCGCTGCCATAACTGAACTGAGTGTGAGTCCGTGCGCTCCAACCGAAATGGTCCCAGGACTGGGATCCAATGCTCCCGAGTTTCCAGAAAGTGAGTGGACTGCCCCAGAAGTGCCGGGGACAGGTCCCCAGACAGCCGAGGTGGTAACAGTCAGCGTTCCTGATGACCTGCTGGCCACCATGAATCAATGCAGTGGTAAGGTATCAACCCTTTACCCCCTGCAGGATGTAAGAAAGACTTTGAGTACAGAGACATTGCTAATCGCTCGCTTCCCAGTGGAAGCCTCCCAAGTGCTTGGGGACAAGGACTGTGTTGTGAGTGATCCAGTGAAATTTGCCTCCTTTAAGCGCAACATGGAGCGCTCTGTCCGCCATGTGGTGGACTGCGGAAAAGGTCAAGTCCTCCTGGCCTACCGCATCCATGCCGCGGATGACCGGGTAAAGGAGCTCTGGGAGGTTGCGCAGGCGCAGTTAAGCGTAGCGGCGGCCATTACAGCTTCGCACAGGCGCAGTAGAGATCGCGCACGCGGTCCCCATAGGAAAGAGGTCCTGAGTGGTCTACATCCCCCAGCAGCCTCTGGGGAATGCCCTATGATCCCTGTCACCTGCAGCCAGCCAGCCACTGAGACTTGCAGATTCTCTGCAGCAGGGAATTTGTTACAATGTTATGTGCAGACAGGGAGTGTCAGTTAGGAGCTGGGACACAGAGAGGGGAGGCTGTGTTTGTGCAGGGAGGAAAGTAGTCTCCTGCACTAGGCCAGAAGTCTCCCCTTAGGCCCCAGCTAGACCCCACTCCCCTTCAGCTTGTGACTGCTTTAGGGAAGGCCCCTTAGGTAGGGACTTTGCCCTGTCAGCAGTCAGTTTAATCAGTTCAGTCAGGGACACAGCTGCAGTGCTGCGTGGCCTGGCAAGAGTGATCAGTGAAACCAGACCTATCTCACTACAGATAAGGGACTATCTGTGTGGTGGGATCATCCTGTTTGACAGAGGACGCCAGCTGTGGAGACTTCAGTGCTGGACACAGGCGGGTCCTCTTCGGTTGTTTTGCTGTACCCGGGTGCCGGAGCCTGGGCAGGTACAGTCAGTCATCAAGTGCACCAACTTTATAAACAGTCACTCACTTGGGGTATTGTGGCAAAACCGCGGGACGGATTTGGAATGGAAAGCACGGGAATTTCGCTCATCTCTTGTATTAGCAGCAGAAAGAGAGGGGGTGATGTCACTTTATAGATCAGTAGTGAGACCACACCTAGAATACTGGGTTCAGACCTTTGCTTTGGAAGGTGACGCGTATAAAAAGGGCTTCAACGATGGTGCATGATGAACAGCATAAGACGTATCAGGAAAGACTCAAGGACCATAATATGTGCAGCTTGGAGGATAGAAAGAGGAGGGGGGGGGGGGGTAGGATCGAAACATTCAAATACATAAAGGGTTTCAACAAAGTACAGGGGGGACGTATATTTCAGAGAAGTCATTTTCTGGGGCTAGAGGGTGGGAGGCTCAGGGGAAATGTGAGGACAGACTTCTTCTCGGAAAGCGTGGTGGATACATGGAATGGCCTCCCAGCAGAGGTGGTAGTGGCTCATACAGTCAGGGAATTCAAACATACTTGTGATAGACAGAAGGCTACATCCTAAATACGAAAGAAAGGCAACGATCAAACAGGGTCCGAGGATTTACAGCCGACAGGAAAATGGGCAAAGACGATGGGCCAAGTGGTCCTTATCTGCCGACTAATTCCATGCTTCTACGTTAAATGATTTGTTGCAGGGATATCCATAAAACCTGACCTGTTGGTGGCACTTCAGGACTTAGTCCTGATCTAGAGGGAGTAAGTGACAACGTTGAAAATAAAGGTAAAGTGGATGAACCACAAACAAATTCCTGTGTTATTTTTTTTTGTTTCACGCAGAATAATATCGGCAATGTAACACATTTTTGCGCATACAGGGGTTCGATTCCAAACGCCAGACCAATATTGTAAGCAGCAAGCTTACTGCTGCTTCTAGAGTTTAATGGTGGTGTAGTGGGTAAAGGAAAAGTGTCACCCTGCGTTAGCAGAGCTGACAAGCCCAGAGTAGAGATCTGCAAGTCTGAGATGCTTCACCTTTTAAAATACAATATATTTGTCAAAAGCATAAATTCCCCACCAAAATAAATAAGCAATTTGATGTATATTAGTCAAAAAGAAAATCTCTGATCTTAAATCTTGCTTCAATGTGCACTGTACCCTGTACCTGTTCCCCTTCTGCGCTCTTCTCAACTCCATCTTCTTGCTATTGCAATGCTAATAATATACATATATTATCTCTTGCTGTGCATGCAATGTTTTGTATATAATGTATAACCCAGCTCACTTAATGTAACTATGTATTTGTAACCATGTATTATTTGTCTTAACTCTGTGCCCAGGACATAGTTGAAAACGAGAGGTAACTCTCAATGCATTACTTCCTGGTAAAACATTTTATAAATAACAATAAATAAATAAAATTCTACTGCTCTGTCCCGCCTGAAATCTCTCTCTTACACTCCCCCCTATTGTTGAAACGCTCGTCCCTCACCAACACAAATTATTTGAATTCTTTATCCAAATTTTTATTCGCATTGAATACCACATTTTCAAATATTTGCAAATGAGTTGGTGTTCGAAAAAAAACTTGAAGAATATTCAAAACTGCAAAAAAAAAAAAATTCAACTACCTGTACAATTTTGAAAATTGTTGAATATTCTAAAATTGCTAAAATAATTGGAAGAAATGTAATATATTGAGGAAAATTGAAAAAAAAAACTTGCAAACAATGATAAATGACTTAAAAGGTTGGCGCACAAAAAAGGTGAAAACCATTGCATATTTCAAAAGAATGTAAAAAATTGGAGAATATTTGCCAATTAACAAAAATGTAATAAATCAAAAATGGCAGATTGAATCTTATCACGTCTGCCCATCTCTATTCAATGAGAAGGAATAGGCATAAAGCCAAAAAATGCTGCACCCCAAAATTAAAAGAGTGAAAAGGGTGATAATAAAAACGATTTATTATGCCAAAAATAGGAAAGAGTTACAGTACACTGACATGTTTCGCCCCAAACTGGCTTTATCAAAGTGCATAAAATCTTACCTCCAGCATGGGTTTTTGTATGTCCGTCGAACCAGGAAGTAACTAACTGGATTCGCGTCACATATATCCACGTGATGACGTCAAAAGCGTCATCACGCCAACCCATGTTGTTAAAAAAAACAACATCTCTATTCACCAAGCTCCCAATCTCCCCATCTTTAAGATGACAACAATTTCCATTACAATGAGATAAGTAGAAATAGCCGTGTTAGTCCAGTTGTGATAGTGCAGAGTAAACGCGTAACCTCAGCATTAGCTGATACCTTTTTTATTTAGACTAACAATAGATATTATTATTCTTTCTCTACATCCTCTGCCTTGGATGGCTACCTTAATTTTTTCACATCTATGTTAAGCTCATGGAATCTCTGTAAATCACTATTGCTGACCTGAGCAGGAGAGGAAAACTCTCAGAAGCTTGTTATTACAACGAGGCATGTCCACAGCTGTGTGACATAAACCGTATGACCCGCTGCATATGCAGTTGCCCTCGTGACCCTTCCATATAACCATGGCCTGCCTTGTCTTCCTTCTCTGTCTTTTAGCTCAACTAACATACACCAGGGGGCAGAGGTTTCTTCCCCCAAAGTTTACCCTTTCCAGTCACCCTGACATGACGTGAGCCGCCCACAGCATTATTTCCTGAACCAGACAAAAGCTTTTAAGAAAAATGACAGCAGCAATTTTATTGGCAATTTGCAATTCCCTAAGGTTGGTGATTATTTTTGGTGAAATATTTAAGGGGTCTCATACGTGGCGAAAAGTTTGAATGTTGACATCTCTCCGATAATAAAGTCTTCTTAAAGCTGCAGTGCAAGCAATATCCTACATGTGTGTGTGTTTTAAATAAATCAATTCTGTACTATGAGGAAATACTTGTAGCATTTAAATAATTTGTTTTAAACATTTGTAATGTATTCTAATGTAACAAGCATTTTTGTTTCTATAGCAACCATTTACAAAGTCACAACACTTTTCTCTTCTGAGACAGGCTCTGGCCCTTGAGCCCTGCCCTCTCTCTAGCAGTGCACCAATTGTAACTCGTGCCTGCCTGGTCACATGATCTTCCCCACAGAACTTTGCATCTTGGGTAGTCTTCTGCTGCTCTAGCAGTGCTGTAAAGAACACTGAGCCGAATCTTCAGTGATCGCTTACAGGAGAACGGATCCATTGGCAACTTAGCTAATCACGTGTGCAGATTGTATCAATGAACATATTGAATGGAAAAAAATAAATAAATGTTTTTAAACTGCAGCTTTATCAAACGGCACCGGTTTCATAACCTTGGGGAAAATGCTCCAGGGCTCCCAAAAGTCCATATAGTTATCGCAAGAATATCGGCGAATTTGTTTGCCAAAATTTACATTTGCTGTGAGGTGTTTTTTTTGCATTCACGAATATTCGCAAAATTGTTCGTTAAAAAAAAAAAAACCCCACTCGGCTGTCAAAAACAATTTGAATAATTGCAAATAATGCGAAAATCAGTGAAAGTTCGCAGGTTTGCAGGAAAAACTTTCACTTACAGGGGACATTGTGTAAGTTTGCAAGCAAAAGAAATGGAAACAAATTTGCACGATGTTAGTGATTTTTTTTCGAATTTCTCCTGAAATTGAAAAGAACAAAAAAAAACCCTGCAAACTAGATTTCCCCAGGATTTCAGCCCTCTACAAACAAGAACACCTGGATGAAAAGGAAAATACTATCAAAATGTGCTCATTCTGCATATGGTCTAATCCAAAAGCAGCAGACAGTACAGGTGCAGCTACGAGCATCCGAACACTTGCCTTGGAAAATCTGGGGCAATCTTCAGGTAATGCTGCAACATTTCTGTGACATTTCTGCAGACAGACTAATGGCCCATCGGATTAACACAGCGGGGGTCCCTGGCAGCCCCATTCAAACTGACCAGGAACCCCGCTGTGTTCATCCGATGGGCCATTAGTCTTTCTGCAGATATGTCAGAGAAATGTTGCAGCATAACTAGGAGAATGCCCCAGATTTTTCAAAGAAGTGTTCGGATACTCGTAGCTGCATCTGTAGCTCGATCTCAAAAGTCAAATCAAAGGTTCATAATAAACAATTGTAAAAACTATTTGTAATCTGTTTTTTTTTGTCCCAAAAGGAAAGTTTGGGACTGAAGCAGAAGACACCCAAGGCTTCTTCTGTAGCGTGTTAACCTTTTCTTTGCTGCCCAGGGCACACCAGGGTCCATAAAGTAGACATTTTCAAGTAGTGGATCGCATGGAGTGGTGAACACGATCAAAAAGGAAGTGGCGTCCACTTCATTTCCATTCACGTTACTTGGGGGAATAGAGAAGCTTTCACATGGTCGTGGTCCCAGGAGCCTGGTGTCACTCGGGTGATGCCAACCTTCTGACAGTGGAAAAGTTAATAGAAGCTTTGTATTGTCAATGTCCAGTGCCCTAAAGTTTTTTTCTCTGTCCAACAAGACACAAATCAAATCAAATCAGCTTTATTGGCATGACGAAAGAACATTTCAGTATTGCCAAAGCGTGAATAATAGGGGGTGGGGGACAATAATTACACGAATACTAGGGATAGGGTATAATGATTGCAGGGTATATGGGTAACAGTTTCACACAGGGGTGTGGGGGTTAATGTACGTCTCTCAGCTTGTGGCAGGTGCTGATATAGTGTGCAGCTAGTTCTGCTGTGGCTTCATCTTCTCCCAGGAGGATCGCTATTTTTTGGTTCTCTTCTGTATTATTAAAGTTCTGGATAACAGCAGTGAGTTTCTCTAGGTGGGCACTCTTCACTCAGAGTATTGTGTGCAACGCAACAGGAAGTGAGTTTCATCTTCTACCTCACCTAGCTCACATCTTTGGCACAGTCTCATCTCCCGGGGCTTCCAGTTTTGTCTGTGCCTGCCTGTTTCTATTTCTAGGCTGTGGGCACTTATTCTGTACTGGCTCAGGGTCTGTCTCTGTTTTGGGTCTTTTACATTCAGTAGGTAGGGTGCCAGAGTGTATTCTCTCTGTAAGCTGTGGTAGGTCTCCAGCTTCTTTGAGCGTTGGATATCATTTTCCCATCTTGTCACATACTGCTTCTTCATTTCGTTGGCGATTGAGTTGATTTCTTTTTTCGGCAGGTTGTTAATCTGTGTGGGGTTTTGTCCTTGGAGTGAGAGGACAAGTTGTTTGATGGCACAGGGTTTAGTGAGGAGGTCCTGACTTTGCATTGCTCTGTAGCAGTAAGACTGTGGATGGCTGGTGTTTAGGTGAGCCCAGAATGTCAGTGCTCTCTTCTGTACCGTGAGCAGTAGAGGAAAGCGGCCCAGCTCAGCCCGGCATGCATTGTTTGATGTACTCCTGTGTACTTGGAGAAGGTATTTGCAGAATTCCAGATGCAGTATTTCTGTTGGGCTGGTATCCCATTTTGTGGAGTCTGGGTATGTTACAGGGCCCCACACCTCGCTGCCGTATAGAAGGATGGGTGTGATGATGCTGTTGAATATTTTCTCCCAGATTCTTATTGGTGGTTTGAGGTGGTACATCTGTTTCCTTATTGCATAAAATGCTCTGCGGGCCTTCTCCTTCAGTGTATTTATGGCCAGGTTGAATTTCCCCGATGAGCTGATTGTCAGACCAAGGTATGTGTAGCTCGTTGTCTGTTCCAGTGCTTTGTCGTCCAGTGTGAATTGAGATATGGTTGGATGTTTTTTTGATTTTTTTTGGAATACCCTTATTCTGTTTTTTTCTAGGTTCACAGAGAGTGCCCAGGTCTGGCTGAATTTTTCTAGTATTGCCAGTTTCTGTTGGAGGCCTTGTTCTGTTACACTCTTACTGTAGGTATTCTCCAAGAAAGAGATGGTCCAAGGGCTGACTGGACTTCTGTAGGCTGCTGTTCCAACATAATCTGATATTGGCTGTTATATTTGTAGATAAAGCAGATCCTGACCGTCCGTGTAATCTCAGGAAAAATCTGTACGTCTCCTAACTTAGTACAAGCAGTGATTGAAGTGGCTTAAAAAATTATTGGTACTGTGCCTGAAATGTATTAAACATTGGTAAAAAAAAAAAAAAAATGCAATTTGTACCATCTATACTATAATTCTAAGTTGGATTCCGTTTTCCGTTCGTTTGAATGTCAGAAGCATCGAAATCTCACAAACGGCACCACGTAGCACCACAAAACTTTCACTGTACATTCTGCCGCGGATTTGTAGGTCAACATAACTATTTTGAGCTTCCAATGTCATTCACATCCCAAGTTATGGACATTCTAATGTCCAGCAAATTTCTTACTGCAGGAACAGAGGGGCGGGGGCGTGGCTACTTAGGGAGGGGGCGTGTCCTTGCCTGTGACAGAGCAGTATGTGTCATGTGCAGTGATTCTTAACCGGGGCTCCGTGGAGCAGTGTCCCTGTCCCACCCCTCCCCCTGTCCCTCCCCTCTCCTCCTCCTTCCTCTGAGCTGCTCTAGCAGCCCAGCACTTGGGAGGGGGAAAAGGGGGCGAGAGGCTGCTGTTCTCCTTACATGTGAGCTGAGGTAGGGAGATAGGCAGCTTTTTCTTGCTGCAAACTTTGTGTGTGTGTGTGTGTGACACTGTGTGTGTGTAAGTGTGACACTGTGTGTGTGACACTGTGTGTGTGACACTGTGTGCGTGACACTGTGTGTGACACTTTGTGACACTTAGTGACACTGTGTGTGTGTGTGTATGTCACTGTGTGTGTGTGTATGTCACTGTGTGTGTATGTGTGTGTCACTGTGTGTGTGTCACTGTGTGTGTGTGACACAGTGTGTGTGTGTGTGTGTGTGAGATACAGTGTGTGTTTGTGTGTGACTGTGTGACTGTGTGTGTATATATATATACAGTGTTCGACAATCATATACATTTACACGCACGGGGCGAGTGGATTTAACCTCCGGGCGAGTAAATATTGGCCCAAGCAGCACACGTGTGTTTTTTTTAAATTTCCCGCGCTCGCGCTGCTGTTTTTCCCCCGCTCGAGCTGGAGAAAAAAAAAAAAAGCCGGAGGCGGGTTCATGTTGTTGGGGGAGATTACGCCGCCTCCGGCTCCCTGAGCAGTGCCTTCGCTCCTCCCCCGCCTCTCAGCAATACTTTCCATCCTCAGCGCTTTCACTCCTCCCCCTTCCGGCAGCCAGCCCCTTCCGCGCCTCTGTCTGCCACAGGCCCCTGCAGGGCCATTTGTCGCCCCCCCCTCCCATCGGACCATCCGCCCCCCCTCCCATTGGGCCATCCGCCCCCCCTCTCCCATCGGGCCATCCGCCACCCCCCCACCCCAATCTCTCCTGGCTTCCGTGACCCCCCTCACCACAATCTCCCCCCCGACACCCCAAATCTCCCCCCTCACCACAATTTCCCCCGAGACCCCACATCTCCCCACTCACTCCCGATCTCGCGTGGCAGCTCCGCCAGGTCGGTGACCCGGAAGGTCTCCTCCACCAAAAGCCACTGAGCTGAGGCTGCCGCCGCCCCCATGTCCCGGCGTGTCTGACACCCGGTGACCCGCAGCGACAGCCGCCGTGTGTAGGATACCAGAAGTGTCACA